>NW_027187358.1:4796658-4838910 GCF_028583685.1 Petaurus breviceps papuanus | reverse complement strand
CACACACACACACACACACACACACACACACACACACACACACACACCCCTAGAAGTAGGTGGCACATTGGATAGAGCCTGGAGTCAGGAAGACCTGAATTCAAATCTAGCCTCAGATACTTACTGTGAGACCCTGGGCAAGTCACTTGACCTTGTTTGCCTCAGTTTCCTCATCTGTAAAATGAGCTGGAGAAGGAAATGACAAATCACTCTAATGTTTCTGCCAAGAAAATTCCAAATGCGGTCACAAAAAGTCTGGCATGACTGAAGTGACTGAACAACAATAATCCTTTCAAATACCATAACTCATAAACACACCCACGAATTTATGTTTAGCAGGGAAACCAGAAAATATTCTAATTAAAAGCAAGACATAGAACCATAGACTAAGAGCTAGAAGGAACATTGGGGACCACACTTCACTTTACAAAGAAGAAAATTGAGGCTACAAAAAGGTAAGTGACTCTCACAAGGTCACACAGGTAGAAAGTGGCAGAATTGGGATTCAAATACAGATCCTCTGACTCCAATCTTGGTGTCCTTTCCATCTGGCTATGAAGTCTCACAAGACAGCAAAGTAAGGGACAAGAAACATCCCTCGTATACAGGGTGTTTCAAAAGTCTTGGTTCAATTTGGAGCTTTAATAACCTAAAACTGCATTGAGACTTTTGGGATGCCCTGTACACAGAGGAATGTATATTCTGCCATAGGTTATGATCCCATCAACTGTAAGGGGTAAGGGGGAAACATGGAGAATGAATCCAGGAAATACACATGACCAGGAAACTCACATGTGGTATAGTGAATGCACATGGCCAGGCCATACACATGACACCGATATCAGGTGAGCTGGGGTCCTCTACCACCCCTGGTCTCTCTACCACAATGCTTCCTGCTGAGTGTCTCTGCTGTGCCAATCTCTGCTGATGTAGTTTCTTCCAATCAAGGTAGATAGAGGTCTTCTGGGCCTTCTGCTTTGGAGTGGATAGGTTGGTCTTAATTAGCTCTTTTTGTGATGTAGACCCAGTTGGATGTACCCAGCTAGCAATAGAAGCTGTTTGACATTTTTAATTTTGGCATTTCAACACTGATTCCTTTGCTGCCAATCTAATTCTCAGTTATCATAAGAAAATTTCTCCTAACCTAACATCTGATATTACTGGTTCCAAAAAATCATTTCCAGGGGCTCCGCTGGAGAAAAACACACAGGAGATAAATGATTCTGCAATGATCATACTCCTTATAATCACGCATCATGTCCCTCATGTTCCATGTAAATTACAAAAGTTGGACTGGGCTAGATTCAAACCAAATGGATTTGTGACCTTTGCCCTCCTCTCTTACAACAAAATCCCTTTCTTTCTACAAATGGTTGTTAAATTGAATTGAAAAATTCCAAGCAAAAGTCAATGTCCATCATCCAACCAATATAAGATAATAGTATAACAGGGGGTTGGCACATACCCAGACAGCCCAAAAAGTTATCCTCCACATAGGAGACATTAGAGAGCTGCTCCTGGGAAATAGAACTGGTGTATGTGTAGACATTCTGCCTTAGCCTACCACATGGTTTGAAGCAGTCTTTTTCCATTAAACTTTGTCTCTAAAACTACCTAAGTTTAGTCTCTCTTTTCCAGCATCCACATCTAAGGATAAAGGACTGCTTTACCCACACCAGTGGAGAGACAGTATGTGGGAAGAAAGGGGGGAGGGTGCTCAGGGCTCCTCTCCTCCCCCTTAGGCCATGTGGCTCTGAGAAACTGTCTTGGGATTTTGGTCCAGTTTTCTTTGTTCTTTTTAGTTCTAGGTACAGGGAGGTATAGGGGAGGATTATGCCCTGAGCTACTGGAGAAAATGTTTATATGTTTGACCATTCCATAATTTTGAATAAATATCACCTTTATAAAAGCTAATCTGGTGTTGAGTGGTTAAATAAGTTGGGGTGAAAGTCAATGGCCCCTAAAAAGAGGGAGACAGCGGGGTGGCCAGGTGGCGCAGTGAGTAAGAGCTCCAGCCCCAGAGTTGGGAGACCAGGAATCGGTTCTAGCCTCAGATACTTGGCACCCACACAAAAATAACTGGCCGTGTAACCTTGAGCAAGTTACTTAACCCTAATTGCTTAAAAAAAAGAGGGAGACATCATCAGTAGGGATTCAAACCAATGATAGAGAACAGAGCCTCCCCAATCCCTTGGGGTGGGAGGGTGGTTGCAAAATATATCATGCCTAGACCACAGACACTTGGGCCAGAGCAAACCCAGGATTTAGAGCAGGAAGAGATCTTAGAAATAATTTTTAGCTATCTCTTCCATTTCAGAAACAAGGAAACTAACATCCAGAGAATTAGAATGATTTCAGCCCAAAGTCACACAGCTGGTAAGTTGTTGAGTCCCTGTAGGAACCCAAGTTTTCTGCCTCCAAATTCAGGACTTTTCCATGAGTACCACTAAGTACTCATGGAAAAATGATTAAGGGGGAACCTGGATAATTGAAATCCACAGATAACACAAAAATCTCTATTGATTCATTAAGTATACATCTATCAGGCACTTACTATGTGTGTGTAGGTCACTGAGAGGATCTAAACCCTTACCTTCAAATTCATTTCAGTGTAATTAGGGGATAGAAGATATCTATACCAATACTGTAATATGAAGTAGGATGTGAAAATATTAATTCATATTTACATGGTGCTTTCAAGTTTGCAATGGATTTTCCTTGAAGCCCTTAGAGGTAGGCAGTACAAGTGTAAGGGTGGGGTTGATTGATATTTGCTCAAGCAAGTCACCCGCCTTTCTTGAAGTAAATGATTAGATGCCCAATCAATCAGTTTCAATCAGAGACCTTAGACTAGCTGTGAAAAGTGTTTGAAAGCCATTTGATGAGTGAAATGCTGCCAGACAGGAAGTCTGTCCCAATCAACTAGGGGATTTCATCATGCCCTCTGGCTCCTATATAAAAGTAACAAGTTAGGGGAATGGAAGGATTCCAGAAATTAAAGAGTTGCTCTAGCTGAACTCCCTTAGAAGGGACCTCCCTTCTAAAGAATTCCCCTTAGAAGGAACCTCCTAAAAGGGAGGGAAAGGGAGAAGAGGCCTTGACTTTAGTCTTGGCCAAATTTCCTTGTCCCTGCCTACCCTCCCCCTACACTGGCCTGAAGACTTTGATAGCTTTGAAGGGTCTAGAGTTTCCCTTTTGTCCCTCAGTTTCCTAGCGCCATACCCAAATCAATTAATAGCAATGTCTGGATTGGGAACCAAGGACAGATTGGACACAGATTTGTGGCTCAACAAAGAAACCATCAGAGGTGTCAAACATGTGGTCCAAGGACCACATGTGGCCCACAGCATTTCCAAGTGTGGCCAGAATCAGATTAAAATGTAATTGGGAAATACTTAACAAAATAAATAAAAATACAATAAAACATAAATAATATTACATTTTAAAACTAAGTCATTTAAGTCATCTGAAAATTCAGAGATGGAAATGAACACTTCCAGCTAAGGACATCAGGAAGGTGATTTATGGACAGATGAGTGGCCCCATTTCCATTTGACATCATTGAACTACACCATTCCTAAGTGGAGCACCCCATGAATAGAAGAAGGCTTGAAAAAGTTTTGATTTACTCCTTTGCCAAATGTGCTTCTAAAATTGGAGTCCTTTTTTTCCCCTGGACACTCTCACTCTCACTCCCTGTCTCTCTGTCTCTGTCTCTGTCTCTGTCTCTGTCTCTGTCTCTGTGTCTGTCTCTCTCTCTGTCTCTCTCTCTCTCCGTATATATATATATATATATGTACTTATAGAAGAATGTGTCACATTCTTAGTCTTACTGACTCTAGTCTTACTGACCACATTAGTAAATATCCCTTTCTTAAAAAATACATAATGCTAGCTGACTAAAATGATTCTTGCCTGATAATATCAGGGCACACTGGTGGGGGTTCAAGACAATGGCATCAAACCAATGAACCTCTCAGGGGTACTCAGAACCTTAAGGAGGAGATGTAGCTAAACTCTGGGGATCAGATCCATCAATGGGAAGAGGGTATAAACATCTATAGAGTTTACATGGGCTGCAAAAGCATAATTATCTTCAGTATGAAGCAGAAGAAACTGCAGCTCTGAGTGGTTAAAGGATTTGTCCAGCTAGATCCTCAGATAGGATTCAAATCCATTACTCCTGACTCCAAGGTCAGTTCTATGTCAACTGAGCAATATTTCCTCTGCTAAATGCCACAGGAGAGCTATGAACAAAGAACATTGAGCATTCGACGATGGACAGGAACACTTCTAGCTGAGGACATCAGGAAGGGCTTCGTAGAGAGGGAGAAGAGCTGACTTCTGAACCAAGTCTTGAAGGACAAGTAGGATTTTGACAGGTAGAAACGAGGATGAGACTTTCCAGCCAGATGGACTGATATGAGCAAAGTTTCAAAAACAAGATTGTAATGGTAACTATTTTGGCTAGAGCAGAAGATATACCTAAAAGGGGGGTGGGGAGTGTAATGGCACATATGGCCAGAATGGTAGGTTGGGGCTAGATCTATAAGATCTAAGACCAGAGGGAAGACTTGATTAAATGAACAACAGAGTAGCTAAAGATTTTGGTTTTTTCCTTCTTTTTTGTCAGGAGAATGACATGATCAGAGAGAGGGGGAGGCATTGTGATGCAGTGGGAGAAAGGAAAAACTTGGAATCTCGGGACCTGATTCTGAATCCTAGCTCTGCCTCTCACTACCTGTGTGACTATGGACAAATCCTTTAACCTCTGTGGGCCTCAGTTTCCTCATCTGTAAAATGAAAAGACTAGACCAGATGACCACTAAATTCCCTTCCTACTCTAGATCTCTGAATGTGAAATTAATCTAGTAATTGCGAATAGGATTTTTATAGCTTCGACTTCCTCCCCCAACTTTTCTCTAGTGCTGCACACAAGTAGCCAAGGATGGGTGTGAGTTTCCTTCCTTTCTGGCCCCTGTTTGGTCTTTGGGGAACAGGGAAATGGATTTTTATCTCATTCCAGGTGCGTGTGCGTGTGTGTGTGTGTGTGTGTGTGTGTGTGTGTGTGTGTGTGTGTGTAAGAAGGAGGTGGTATCTGTAGGGGGAAGACTGTGACTTGTCTGTGAATGTCTCCAAGTGAGAACCCCTTAAAGCACAATGTCGGTATGATGTTTGTGGTTGTTTTTCATGCTTTGTTCTCAAAGAGGACCAATGACATCATAAGGGTTATATCTTGACTTGCATGTGAATAGTTTACTGAGCAAGTACTATATACCAGCATTGTTGTGAGAATCGATGATTAAAAAGCATTTATAATTGCCCACTATTGTCAGGTATTGTAGACAAAAAATGGTGACCCCTGTCTTCAAGGAGCTAATATTATATGGGAAGCAACATGAATGCATATAAATAAACATAAGATACATACAAGGTAAAAACAAAGCCGTTTTGGTTTGGAAAGCACTGGAGTGATCAGGAAAGACTTCATTAAATAGTTGGCACTTGAGTTAGGACCTCAGAATTCTAAGAAGCAGAAGTGAGGAGAGAGTGTCTTCCAGGTATTGGGTCATAATCTATACCACAGGTGGGGAACCTGTGACCTCAAAGCCACATGTAGCCCTCTGGGTCCTCAAGTTGAGCATTTTGACTGGATCCAAACTTCACAGAACCAATCCCCTTAGTAAAAGAATCTGTTCTGTAAAACTTGGACTCAGTCAAAAGGCTACCTGGAAGGCCACATGTAGGCTTGAGGCCACAGGTTGCCCACCCCTGCTCTATACAAAGACCCAGAGGCAGTAGTAGATGATTTTTTCTTCCCTTTCTTAATCAAACCAATAGAAAAAGCTGTCTATACTCATTGCTTCCACTTACCCTCCTCTTAGTCCATAAACATTTATTAAGTACCTATGGTATGCCAGGCACTGGGCTAAGCACTGAGGATACAAAAAGAGGAAAAGGACAATGCCTTTCGTTGAGAAGTTCATAATCGGATGGGGGAAGAAAACATGAAAGCAAATAGGTACAAGCAAGCTACATACAAGATCAATAAAAAAAAAATAATCAAGAGAAAAAAAGCACTAGAACTAAGTAGGATTGGGAAAGGTTTCCTATGAAAAGTTCGATTTTAGTTGAGACTTGAAAGAAGCCAGGAGGCAGAGATGGGGAGGAGAATGACATGGTCAGGTGCTCACTTTAGGAATATCACTTTGGTGCTCGTCTGGAAGATGGGTTGGAGAAGAGATTATCAATTAGGATGCTACTATTATAATAACAGAGGCAAGAAATGTTAAGCAACTGAACTAGAGTGTCACAGTATGAGCTATGGGGGTATAATTGATAAGACTTTGCCACTGATTGTATATAGAAGGTGAGAGAGGGGCAGGTAGGTGGTACAGTGAATAGAGCACTGGCCCTGGAGTCAGGAGGACCTGAGTTCAAATTCGGCCTCAGACACTTAACACAAAAACTAGCTGTGTGACCTTGGGCAAGTCACTTAACCCCAACTGCCTTCTAAAAAGCAAAAAAAAAAAAAGGTAAAAGAGTGAGGAGTCAAGGATGGAGCCAAGGTTGCAAGCCTCAGGTGTGAATTTCAGGGATAGGCAGAAGAGGGGAGATCTCTCACCAGAAATGGGAAAGGTACAAAGAGGAGTGGGTTTGGGAGGGAGAACTGGTTCAGTTTTGAACACTTTGAGCTTGAGGCACATTTTTCAACGTGTTCAATATGTGGTTGGTGATGTCAAATTGGAGCTCAGAAAGGAGACTAGAGATGGATACATAGGACCTGGAAGTCTTCTGCATAAAGAGTATAATTCTACCCATGAGACTAAATGAGATCACCAGGATAGTGCGCAGTGAGAAAAGAGAAGAGAAGCCAGGACAGAGCCTTGGGGTACACCCACAAATAGGTGGCAGGACACAGATTTTGATCCAGCAGATAAAAATGACAGATTGGAAGAGAATCCCTGTCCTCAAAACTCAGAGAGGAGAGGGTATCTAGGGGAGGAGGATGGGGGGCAGTGCCAGATGCTGAAGAGAGGTCTGAAGAGAAGACCACATGATTTAGCGACTAAGCGATCACTGATAACCCCGAAAAGAGCAGCTTCAGTTAAGTGATGAGTCAGCAGCCAAATGACAAAGGGTGGGAAGTGAAAGGTCCCCTAGGCATGGAATGTTCTCCCTTCTCATCTCTGCCTCCTGACTTCCCTGGCTTCTTTCAAGTCTCAGCTCAAATCCCACCTTCCGCAGGAAACCTTTCCCAATCCTGCTTAATCCTAGTGCCTTTTTTTTCTTGATTATTTCTAATTTATTCTGTATGTAGCTTGTTTGTATCTATTTGTTCACATGTTTTTCTCTCTCCGTTAGGGGGGAGATTCAAAGGAAAGAATTGTCCTTTGCCTCTTTTTGTTTCCTCAGTCCTTAGCACAGTGCCTGGTATACCATCGGTGCTTAATAAATATTTATTGACTGACTGAGAGGAAGAAAAGTGAAAGCCACAAATACAGACAGCTTTTTTTCTAATGGGTTGACTAAGAAAGGGAAGGGGAAAAGCATGGATCTAAATTGTGGAGAGCCAAGAACACCAGGCAGAGGAGTATGGAATTTATCCTCTAGGCAATGGAAAACCATTACTGGTTTGGGGGCAAGAAAATGACATCATCAGAGGGAGTGTGGAATTGTGGCCAAAGCAATGAACTTAGAATCAGAGGAGCTGGCTCTGGGACCTACTAACTGTGTGAGTGAGCTCAGATAAGTCATTGCAATTCTCAGTTTTTTCTTATATAATTGGTGTGTAATAACATTTATACTACCTACCTCATAGGGATGCTGGTATATGTCAATGTGAACTATTAACTCTCAAGGCCTGTTTCTTCTCCTGTAAAATGGAGACCTTGGCTTAGATGACCTCCAGTGTCCCTTATAACACTGATGTCTGGTGACTATGAAAGATACTCTGGCAGAGGTAAATGGTATGGGTTGGAGATGTGAGAGGCTAAAGGTTATGGGGGGGGGGGGGGCAATCAGGAGGCTATAGAGATTATACCATCAAAAGATAATAAGGGCCAAGACTAGGGTAGTAATGGTGGAAACAGGGAAAAGGTTGGAGGGAAGAGATTGTCAAAGAAGATTCATCATGTCTTAAAGACTGATTGGGTACGTAAGGAAGAAGGAGATAAAACACTCAAATACAGCAAAGAACAAAAAGACAGGGAGAAGAAGAGAGGCAAAGGATCTGGGTAATTCATAAATGGAATCATCAACCCCCAGTTAGGTATTCTTTGCCTTTGTATCCCCAGCACCTATCATTGTTCCTGTCACACAGTAGACACTTAATAAATGCTTCTTGATTGATTAATTCAATAGGTACCCAGTTCCAGACTCCCATTAGGAACCCAAGAGTAAATGCTTTAAAATTTCTCTGAGAATATTTCATGGAGTTTTCATCTCTAACAACAAAAATTACTTCAAAATCAACTATTATCATTTCATCCAGAAGTAAATGAATTGTCAAAACAAGGTGACCAAAAGCAACCAGAAAACGTTTCCTTACACAGCAAACATCTTGCTTGCCAAGTGGTGCATAAAGGTAACACCAGGTAAGAATATAAAATCATCTGTAAAAATCTTTGAAAGATCAATGATAGCCAATGAAAAGCAGTATTATTTCACAAAGCAGAGAAAAATGGAGGGCAGTAACAGCATTTTATAGAAAACTTGGTAAGATATGCAACTAAGCAAATTCATTCCAAGGTCATTCAAGGTTGAAAATAGAAAGAGGGCTATAAACAGGAGAGGACAGCTAGGTGGCTCAGTGGATAGAGTGCTGGGCCTAGAGTCAGGAAGACCCATCTTCCAGAATCCAAATCTAACCTCAGACACTTCCTAGCTGTGTGACCCTGGGCAAGTCACTTAACTCTGTTTGCCTCAGCTTCCTCACCTGTAAAATGAGCTGAGAAGGAAATGGCAGACCACTCCAGTATCTTGGCCAGGAAAATCCCAAAGGGGGTCATGAAGAATCAGACACAACTAAACAGCAAAATAATACAAACAGAAGAAAAATGGAAAGGATTTGTAAAAATCATTACAATAAACCATTTTGTCCACCACAAAGGATGAAACCATCACTCTTGGATCCTAACATCACAGTCTTAAATATTTTTATTGAGGAGGTAGAAATGGCACTAAATAGAACAAAGACAGGGAAAGCAATAATATTGGACTAAGTAGACATAAAAGAAATCTGTGCTGGTGATGATAGACCTGTGAGGTCATGAAAAGACCAATAGACAGGGTATCTAAAGGAGAAAACGTTAGGTCTTATAAATGCCCCAAGATAGCATCAGTAACCTCTGATCTATATGCCTTTCCCATCTATACAAATCTTTATGAGAGTCATCTACTGTATATACAAATCAAAGACATCCTCAATGAGAATATTGGAAGGGACAAAGCAGGTTTTCACAACCAATATTCAACAACTATGTCTTTGTAATTTTAATCAACTGAAAGATACTGAGAAGATAAGATCTCATTGTAATTATTGCTTGTTGATTAGGGGGGAAAATTTTCTGACACAAAACAAGACTGCCTTTTGGGTTCTTTACAATAACAAGTCTCTCATCCAAACATCGGCATCATTCAAGATTCCTTGGAAGATAGATCAACAGAACAAACTCTGTTCAGTGATTCTCGGATAATAAATGCTAGGCAAAGCATCAATCATGGAGATGCGTGCTTGCCAGAGGTATTAGCTTATATGATAGAGGAGATACAGTGCAGATTCCAAATCAAAGAGGGATTGCCTGTGGATACTGAGGTCCTCCAGATGCTTCTGTTTGTGGATAACATGGTGCTGAGTGTTCCAGGTCCCAAGACACTAAAAATCTCCTGGAAGAGCTCTATAATCACTCAAAGGACTTTGGCCTGTCTGATGATACAAGAAAGACCAAATGCACGAAGAATGTCTATTGTCCAGATTTTGACATGAATTTGGACGAACACCCTCTCGAGCTTGTCCAACACTGGGTATAATATTTGGGACAGACAGTTCAGATGGACCAGAGTTGAGCAGGAGAGTAGACAGGATATGTTAGGAAATTGTCAAGCTCTTTATCCCCTCATTTCCTGTGAAATGATAGCTTTAGGGCTTGCAAAGCACTTTACAGATATTATCTCCTCTGATCTTCACAATAACCCTCTGATGTGGGTGTTATTATTATTCCCACTTTACAGATGAGGGAACTGAGGCAGACCCAGGTTAAGTAACTTGTCCAGGGTCAAGTGTCTGAGGCTGGGTTAATGTCTTCCTGTTTCCAAGTCCAGTGCTCTATTTGCTACATCACCTAGCCACCTGGTCAAAAAGCAAAAGTCCATCTTTTCAATACTAATGTTTTGCCAGTGTTCATATATGGCACCCAGACATGGAACATCACTTCCTCTGGAGAATTTAAAACGAGTGCCACACAAAAGGCAATCGAGAGGCATGTGGTGAGTGTTAGTAGGCTGCAGCACATAACCATTGAGGAATTACAAAGAAAAGGAGTTAGGAAGAGAAGAAGGGCTAGGTTTTCCTCATAGCAACTCTATGAGACTAATGGTAGAAGTATTATTGTCCCATTTTACAGATTAGCAAAGTGAGGCTCAGTGCCTCCGGGACTCCTGTAGTTTCACAGTTTGCTCCCTTCCCAGCAGCCGGGTGGCACGGTCTACTTGAGGTCAGCAAGACCTACGTTCACATCCAGACTTAAACATTTACTACCTCCGCGTCCCTGGACAAGTCACTTAAACTCTTCTACCAGCCTTAGTCTCCTCATCTATGAAATGAGAATAATAACTCCTACCTCACAGGATTGTTGTGAGGATCAATCAATAGACATCTATTAAATATTCACTGTGTGTCAGGCTGTGCTGATAGCAGACTGTGCTAAGACCAGCGATACAAAAAGAGGCAAAAGACAGTCCCTGCCCTCAAGGAGCTTGCAATTTAATGATAATCAAATGAGATATTTGTAAAGCGCTTTGTTAACTTAAAAGCGCTATATAAATGTTGGATGTTTCTATTATCTGTGTATGAGTTAATATATCTATGTGGACATTTATACATGTGCATTTTTGTATTTCTAACAAGAGGTCTTTCCCGAGCCCTCCCCACTGCCAGTTGCTAGTGGCCCTCACACTGTATTTACTCACCTTGTATTTACTTTGTATATATTTTATGTGCTCTGATAGAATGTAAGGTAGGAACAGGTCTTTTTTTTTTTTTTGCCTTTGCAAAGTCTAATAAAGCCTGGCATGTAAGTTCTTAACAAGTGATGATAAACTAATTAATAAAGTCCTAGTTTGAAAATGGAAATCTGTAGACATATTTCTACACTAAACAGAAAGGATACATTTCACCCGATAGCAAGTGGAGGTTACTAAAGGCATAGCAGTGAAGCATAGATTTATAACTAGAAAGAGGTTAGAAGCAGCAGCTTGGTGTAGAAGAGAGAGCACTGGACCTAGAATCAGCAAGACTGTTTCAAATCCTGCCTTAGATACCTCTTAGTTATGTGACCCTGTGCAAGTCATTTAACTTTCATTGCCTTACTTTCCTCATCCATGAAAGGAGAGAGGCTGGGTTCAAAGTTTCTTTCCAGCTCTAGATCTCTGATCTAACCCCCTCCTTTTACAAATGAGGAAACTGAGACTCAGAGAGGTTGTGACTTGCTTGGGGTCACACAACTGGGAGGCTTCTGAGGCAGGATTTGAAACCAGGTCTTTCTGACTACCTGTCCAGTGTTCGAGCTCCCACTCCAAAGTGCTTCTCCTAGCCTGTAACATCCATTCCAGTGCTAAATCTGTGACCCTGTGAGGTCATATAATCCAATTTTCTACTTTTACAGATGGGGAAACTGAGGCTCTGAGCTCAAATACAGAGATGAGATTAAAATACTGCTCTCCTGATTTTATAACCAGTCTTGGGACAACAGGACTGGCCTAAAGAACCAATTCCTCTGGCCCTCCAGGAAGTAGAGCATTATGGCTTAAAGATATGGACCTTCCTCTAGCCCCAGCCTGCCTTCATCATCCAGCCCAGTACAGTTAATTTTAAAAGTCACAGTTCTCTGGTGCCCAGTAGACTGTCCTGCCTATACAACAGCTGGGAAATTTCGACTGCTGGTGTTCCCTGCCCTTCCAAATAGCCCTGCTTGAGTGGGGGTGGGGGTTGGGCATGGGGGGCTGGGAAGGCCTCCCCAGCTGCAGCAAAGTTCCAGACAATGCCCATTCTGTCTGGCCTCTGCTATCAGGAAGCTGGGAGGGGGAAGGAGCAACAGGTCATTTCTTTTGTTACAACCATGGGCTTTGATATTTTGTTTTTCAAGATGAAAACAAGCAGACCCAAATCCCAAGGGAAGAGGAGATGACGTGTCCAGCAACTGATTCACCCATTTCTCAGCAAACCAGCCTCCTTACCCTTACCCCAAAGGAAGGGTGTAAACAGTGCCAAGAGTCAGCCCCCAGCTCTCCACTTTATATAGAACTGATTGCCTTCCTGCATGCTTGTCCATGGGGTCAACCCTATTCATAGGCTACCCAGAATAACGTTAAGTAGCAAAAGAAAGACACTACCCCATGGCAAGGAATTCCAATATTAGACTTGCAATTCTACCAAAGGCTTAACATATCTCTCACAAGTGATACAAATTCTTTTGGGAGGAATAACACATTAACCCATTGACTGAACAAGTTGTGATGGAATACAATTGTAGCATAAGAAATGATGAGAAGGATGTTTTCAGAAACACCTAGAAAGTCTTATATGAATTAATTCAAAGTGAAATGAGCAGAACTAAGAGAATATTGTATACAGTAACAGCAACGTTGTAAGGATGATTTACTATGAAAGACTTTGCTACTCTGATCAATTCAATGATCCAAGATAATTCCAAAGGACCCACGGGGGAAAATGCTATCTACCTCCAGAGAGAGAACTCTGAGTGCAGATTAAAGCATACTTTTTTTGCAGCAATGCAGGGTTATAAGTCAACCCCAGAAGACTCATGATGGAGAGAGATGTCTATATCCAGAGAAAGAACCGAGTTTGAATCTAGATTGAAGCAAATCACCTGCTCTCTTTCTTCTTCTTGCTTGGTTTTGTTTCCTCTTTCCCATTGTTCATTCCATCTGATACAATCCTTCTCTATAACCTGACTAATGTCTAATGTGAAAGTATTTGCAGATCCTGTACTTGATTGCATGCTGCCATGGGGGGGGGGAGGGAGGGGGAGAAAATTTGAAACTCAAGGAATTGTGGAGCTGAATCTTATAAACTAAAAGTAAACAAACAAATTAATAAGGACCAAAAAATTAAAAAGAATTTTAAAAAGCATATTTTTTCACTTTCTTTGTTTTTTCCTTTTTTTTTTCACAACATGGCTAATATGGAAATATGTTTTGCTCAACTTCATGTATATAATTGATACCACAGCATTTGCCTTCTCAATGGGTGGAAGCTGGAAGGAGGGAGAGAGTTTCGACTTGAATTTTTTGCAAAATGAATGTTAAAAAAAATAAAGGAAAAAAGAGAAAAGTTTGTCTTTGGCATCCCTCTTCTTCTTTTCCTCCTTTGATACCTTCTCCTCTCCAACCTGACCTTTGTGTCCTGATCCTTTTGTCAGTGAAGAAACTGTCTTATCAGCTTCTTCTTATTGATGCTAATCTTGCTGTTCCTCACACATGACATTACACCTCCCATCTTCCCATTTTTACAAAGGTTATTCCTCCTGTCTGGAATGCATTCCCTTCAACACCTCTGATAATTAGAATTCCTAGTTTCCTTCAAAGTTCAGTTCTGGGACAGCTAGGTGGCACAGTGAATAGAGCACCAGCCCTGGAGTCAGGAGGATATGAGTTCAAATCCAGCCTCAGACGTTTGATACACTTACTAGCCATGTGACATTGGGCAAGTCACTTAACCCGAACTGCCCTCCAAAAAAACAAATTCAGCTCAAGGACCACTCCTCAGAGGATGCCTTTCCTGATCCCTAGGTTTTAGTGCTGCTCTCCACCTCCCACCTCCTGCTCCCACCTCAAATGAGCTCAAGTTTATTTTATATGTATTTGGTAGAGTCCTATATGTGAGTAGGTTGTTTCTTCTGACAGAATGTAAGCTCCTTGAGGGCAGGAACTGTTCCATTTTTATCTTCGTATCTACAATATCTAGAATAGGCATTTAATAAATAAATGCTTGTTGATTGATCAATTGACCTTCGAAATAAGGTTAGACTAGAAGATATTTAAGCTACCTTCTAGATCAAAAGTTTTTGCTACTATATGATTCATCTCTTATACAAATTGTCTATTCAATACTATTAAATTAACAGTTTTACATCTATATTTATATGTTAATTTTATTGTCAATGTGTTACTAGCATACATTCTACATGGTTAGTGCACCTTCACAGTATGCTACTCATGACTGCTACCTGGTCTGCAAATATAATTACCAAGATAAATAATTATCCTCTAGGGGTGGAGCCCAAAGTGGGTGCCTTATCTCTCTGGGGGTGCCAATCAACCAATCAGAGGGTGAAAAGACAAGTCAAGTTCCACCCCCAGTCTAATGATAGCCATATGTAGCTCTTCTCTCCTTTACCCATTATCCCAACACTCTCCAACCTTGTCTCTTCCTGCTGCTATGTAGACTGCCAACTCTGTCCCCCCTCCCCACTTCAAGACAATTACAACCTAACCCAGACAGGCATCCACCCCTTTGTCTCTGTCTCTGTTTCTCTTCCTGACTTCTTCCCTTCTTTCTCCCCCTCCCTCCATGTCCCTCTCCCTCCCCAGAGTTCACTGCATCCTACTCACAAGTTTTCCTTTTGGGTAGGACAGAATAAATTGCTCAGGATGAACAAGGATGAATGAGTTGTGATCTGTATTGAAGATCTCATTACATCATCTTCCTCCCATCATCTCCCAAATTTCCCTATTTCCGCTAAGGAGTTCACCACCATCCTTCTGGTCCTCCAGGTTCAGGTTCACAGAGGAAGTGTCAATCCTAGCTCCTCTCCTTCATTCACTCCACATGGCCAACCAGTTGCGTTGTCTCTATCTCACACACCACCTTGGTTCAGGCCTTTATCATCTTTCATCTGATCCATTACAATTGTCTGCTGGTTGGTCTTCCTTCCTTTAATCACTGCCCTTTCCATCTTCCACATACAAAGTTATTTTCTTAAAGCTCAAATCTGTCTGTCATCCCTCTGCCTCCACACTCAATGGTTGCTGTCCTTTGTTCGCAGAGGACCAAAATGACATCACTATCTTGGGATCAAGGTACAGTTTGTACAACTATGGCTGATCAGATCAATATGAATTCAGAAGGTTCTACCACAATTAGGGCACATATGAACATTTGGAGTAGAAATGCCTCTAAATTTGTGCTTCAGGAAACTCAATCAACTCCAGTGCCTTCCTATTACCTCCAAAATCAAATATTCACTTCTTTGGCATTTAAATTACTTTACATCCTGGCCCCCAATCTACCTGTCCAGGCCTTTTTGCTGTTTCTCAAATTCATATAAACACAAAATTAAAATATACAAACATAGATAGGAAACTAACATATCATAACATTCTTTAAGCAGAACCACACAAAGAAAGGAATAGATTAAAATTAAAAACTTTTTGCCAAGTTGAAATCAAAGACAAATCATTTTTGTTTGTTTTTTTATTTTGTATGGTAAATGTCAATACCCAGAGATCTATCACTCCTCCTGAAAAGCTGTAATGTTCACTTATTGTTATAACTTATTTGATTGTTATATCAAGTAGTTTTCAATAAAAGTGTGTCTATTTAAAAAAATATGCATCTGATTGGCTAACTACATTAACCAAATTACCCAATGAATTTTATTTAGATCTGCCCTATCCCCCAAAACATTTACAGTGATTAATTTTTTGAAAATAATGAAGTACTTTCAATCACATTGCTCCCCAAAGCAAAAAAAAAGGATCTTGTACTGTTGATAAATAAAATGTTTTTAAATTTTAAATATTCTGAACAAGCTGTGGTATATAATTATGATGGAATACTACTGTGCTATAAGAAATGATGAGCTCAATGATTTTAGAAAAACATGGAAGGACTTGCACAAAATAATGAGTAAAATGAACAGAACCAGGAGAACATTGTATATGGTAATAGCAATATTGTTTTAAGAACAACTTTGAGTGAATAAGTTATTTTGAATACTATAAATATTCAAAAATGCTTCCAGAGAAAGAATTGATAAATAGAAGTATGTAAAGAATAATCTTACATATCTATACCTTATTGGGTCTAATGGTAGCCAGATCTAGGGCAGAGTGGACTAGGGGTTAAGGGGGAAGAGAAAAAATGGACATGATGATTTTGTTGTATATCTGAAAGGAGTAGCAAGTTGTGCATAATAGATTTGCAGTTTCATGTGTCATCATCTTTTTATTGTACTATGTTATGGAAATGCATAAATTAAAAACAAAATAAATTTAAATATTTATTTCATTTTATATCATTTTTAATATCTATCTGCATGTTTCATAATATATATAAGAAATTAATATAATAGTGCATAATGTAACATAAAATATGCACATAATATGAATGCATTTTTAACATCTTTTACAGATGGGCTATCTGATCAAAAAAGTTTGGAGACTGTTGATTTACAGGGCATACCTAGATGCTTTGGCTCTCTTTTATGCATGGGAAATACTTCAAGAAGAATGTTCAATTTCTCAAGTCCATTGTCTGACTTCTCTTAGCACTTGGATTTATTATTTACTGCAAGTAAAAGTCACCCTTAGATCCATAAGTGTTTTCACAAAGGAGAAATGCTGAACTGACTAACAAAGTCACATACAGTAATATGTCAATGCCTGAAGACCTGGGAATTCAATGGTTCCAGATCTATAATCTTACCAGTCTTCCAATTACGGCAAAAGGCAACATATCATGGCCCCCTGAAGGTGCTAGACTAAAGGTGCTGGTTGAGAGACTTCAGAAGAATATTTCTGGCTTAGTACTATGAGACACACAGGTTCTTAACTCCTTGAGTCATTTCCATGAGAAATACCCATCATAAGATATGGACTAATCAGAAAGGATAAAATAGTTCCTTTCTTCAGATAGCTGAAAATCTTATTAGGGAGACATCTCCATTCTCCTGGATGGAGGAGACAGGATAGACAGATATATAGGAAATAGGTACAAAGAAACATTGAAAAATAATTTAATATAGTACACATTGCATACATAAATGTTGAAGGAATTCAAGGTAAAGAAACAACCTGAATCAAGTGTAGTCAATTGAAGAAGACTTCCTTGGGGAGGTCAAGGTTTTGAGCCAAAATTTTGTAGGTGAATCACGTACTCATTTCACTAAGTTTCCTCACTATGACATCACACCCAGACAACATCCTGTACTCTGGACATATTGTCCTGCACAGGCAGATAGATACCTTATGCCTCTTATACTTAGGGATATTGTTGATGGCCACCCTAACTTCTGAGAGCTCCTGAATAACACTGAATCTTGGAGGTCCTCTTGATCTTGAGAGATATTGGCAGAGAAAGGATCTGGATGAGAAGGTAGAAATGGAGTAGCCCAGGAATGTTCTCACCTCCTCTCCAGGAAAGAAACAATTTCCCTAGAGCATGGAGGCATGCTGCATCTCGCCTGGTTAATACCAACAAAAGTCAGCTGCAGTAGGTACCTTCCCCCTCAGGTGCTGACATGTCTGGGCCCAGTAATCACACATCGGTGTTTGCCTCCTAGGTATGGGGCAAAGAGGGGAGGAGGGGTGTGTGGTAATTGGCTTATCTTCCAAATTCATTTATTAATTTCAAGCTGCACAACCATTTGATGTGGTTTCCAGGAGGCACAGAACCAAAATATGTTCTCTGTCTCTCTTTCTCCCTCCTCAAAAGCTGCTGGAGTGTTTGAACTTGCCACTACCACCCTGAGGACACTCATCAGCAATGGAAAGAAATGGCAGCTCCCAAGTCTGAAAAGAATAAACATGACAACAGAGTGGGTGGAGGGGAGGGCAGACTGTTGGGGAGGAAGGTCCAGAGACACTCCTCCCTACCCCCCACTATAAGTGGATACCAATGTGGCCCCAACTGATTCAAGAAGAAGGCAGGGTGACTTCATGAGAGCACAAAGAGCTCATGGGCACAATGACCTTATAGGCACAATGACCTGATGGGCACACAAAAACTTTGTGACCTTATAGGCATAAAGACATTGTTGAAACAAGGGTCTGGTGAATGCCATAACCTCATGGGCCTAATGACTTCATAGGCATAATGACATTGTGGGCACCATGATCTGGGAAATGCAGTAGCATTGGGTTACAACAGCATGTAGATGTGGAGATCTTGAGGGCACAGTGACCTAATGGGCACAGTGATCAACTCACAGGTACAAGGAGCTTATGGTCCCAAAGGCAGAACTGAAAGAAGCAAGATGACAGAGCATTGGTGACCTACTGTGTGAAGCTGGGAAGATTCTTTAACTTCTCTCAATATCAATTTCTTCATCTGTAAAATGGGGATGGTAAAAAGAAGAGGTTTCCATGGTATAATGGTATAACGCAAAGAACTGGATCTAGAATCAGAAGTCTTTGTTCAAGCTCTGGTTCTCTTGTTGTGTTTGTCCTTTGTTTTTGAAGAGGACCACGGCATCAGAGAAATGATGACATGACTTGCAGTTGACTTTGATTTAAGTGAGGGAGGGCTACACAAGGTCACCAGCCTCACTTTCTCCTCCAGAGCCATCTGGGTCCAGTGACCAGATATTTATTCATCAGGATGACTGAAATGATGATGACAGAAATGACCCAGGATGCAATGGGAGACCCTGGCCCTTTTAGTCTAAGGCCTTTTCAAATACTCACTTAGAATGAGACCACTTTAAAAAGTGAGTCAAGGGATGGTCCCTTTAATTAGAAAAAAACAAGCTGGGAGGGGAAGTCCCTTAGGGTTGATGTTCCAAAAAGAAACAGTTACCATAGACATTCATTCTAAGCCAGGAAGGCCCAAAATACAGCCACAAAGTGGAGCTTGGGTAGGGACCTACCGTGGTCCAGTCCATGAGCTTCAGAGTGAACTGGATTTAAGGCTTTGTGAAAAAAAGAAAGAGAGAGAGAGACAGAGAGAGAAAGACAGAGAGACAGAGAGAGAGAGACAGAGAAAGAGAGACAGAGAGAGAGAAACAGAGAGAGAGAGAGAGAGAGAGAGAGAGAGAGAGAGAGGAAGGGAGAAAATCTAGCCAGAAAACCCCAAGTTAAGTGGGCAGCTTCTGGCCATCAAAATTTACCTTCCTTTGGAGAGAAGAAGGAAAGGGAGAGGACTAGCTGAGTTACCAACTAGTGGGATCCCCTGGTTCTGTTACTGGTTACCTGTATGCTATTTGGAATATTATTTGACCTTTCTGGGTCTCAATTTCCTCATCTCTAAAATGAAGGGAATGATCTCTTAAGGTCCCTTCCATCTCTAAAGCTCTGATCCTAAGAATATGTGAAATATCTAGTGCATAAGGTTGTTGAGAGGTCAAATGAGAAAAGGTGTGTAAAAAACTTTGTTAACTTTAGAGGACTCCATAAATGTTAGCTATCATTATTAATATTATAACCTGTATATTGGCTGAGAGTGCATAAACCTGGTTTTGGTCTCGAAGATTTATCAATCAGTCAGCAAGCCATTATTTACATACTTACTCTATGCTAGGCACTACACTATGTGCTGGGGATACAAAGACAAAAATATATTGGAATATCTGAACTTGGTTCATTTCTAGCTCTCATCTGAAACATCCTATGTTCCCTTACAAACACCAAGTTTATAGTTATCAAAGTATGGAACATGTTTGTTAAATAAAGCCAATAATATAGAGAGCACTGATATTCAAGCCAAGAATAGTCAAGAAAATTCCCAGTCCCTCTCTGGTGAACCTCTGCCTTTCCTAGGGACTTCTAAAGTCCTCCATGCTTATAATACTACCCTAAATGAACTCTCCCTACAAGGAGAAAGAACTGATTATTTAGAAAGTCAGCTCCTACCACCCTATACACACACACCCCTTCACAGTCCACATGACTCACAATACCAGTGAAGGACAAGGTCATGGTATATTTGCTCTTCCTCATTGTGGCTCAGTGTCTTTCTTCTAGCTCGTGTTCCTACAGCATCCAGCTTGTTCCAGGATATTTCACTTTGGACCAGGAGCTCCTCACTGCTCTACCCCTGCTGCCCCACCTCTGCCACTCATAGCTGCTTCCCAATGCTACCATCATGGCCACCACCACATCCTAAGGAAATTGTCCCCAACTTCATTAGAATGAGACAGCCAAGGCAAAGATGCCTCTGGATTAGTTAACACATTTCTAGGTCTTATGTTTTAGCACAGTTTTACGAGCTGCCAAACAAGAAGGCAGTTGCAAGGTGATATCCTAATATCAATTGATGGTCCCATTGATGGCCTAACCCAGATTAAGGCAACCAAATTCCATTTACCTATTCCCTTCCCCAGGGTGCAGGAAGTATGTCTCCCATAAAGTCAGCTCCTCTGACTCAGTGGTTTGGTTTTTGGTGTTTTTTTCTGGGGGTGGTGTAGGGGCATAGGTAGGCAAATGAAGCATTCCCACTTTTTTCTATTTGCCTTTTCAATTTCTACCATTTACCTTACTCCCCACTAGAGCCAAACCATGAAGTTCCCATGGAAAGTTTCCATGAAAAACTTCAATATAGCAATAGTAATTTGGAAAGGATAAGAGAAAAGCTAAAGCTCTCCCCAGTTAACCTGTCACAGCAACAAATGCTCATGTCTCCACTATACTAACATTATATGACTTTGGATAAGTTTCTTGACCTCTCTCTGCTTCAGTCTCTTCATCTGAAAATGAGACTCATATTTGCCTGCCTACTTTACAAGGTTGTGGTGAAGACTGAAGGAGATAATAGGCTTGAAAGCACTTTGAAAATACAAAGTAAAGGTATCATTGATACACTGGTAAGTTTGTGAGAGTCCTAGACAAACATGACTAGAACAGAGGTTGCCTGTGGGAGATAAGGTTGGACAGGTAGAGTAGAAATCAGATTATGGAGGGCTTTGATTATGGAGGGCCAATAGTGCAAGCAATGGAGAACCATTGAACGATTTTGTATTGAGTGACATGATGAAAGCATTGTTTTAAGAAGATTAATCTATCAATGATGTGTGGGATGACCTGGGGAGGGCTGGAGGCAGAGACCAGATGAATCTGTTGCAATAATCCAGGTGTGAGGCGATAAGGGCCTAGATTAGGGAGGTAGCAGTGAAGTTGGAATGGAGAAACAGAAATCCTGGTTCTCAAAGACTTCTGGGTAGAACTGGATTGATTTATGGGTAGAGGAAAAGGACAGGGAAACACGGAACTAGACAGAAAACCCATACTCTCCAGAAATATTGGGGAGATGGGGCTTGGACTAGGAACAAACTCTAATAAGGCCGGGGTGGGGGCTGGGGGTGACACTAGTCAGAGAAATTCAGCCCTGAGAAATCTATGAGTAAATTTCTTATTCTGGGCCTGATATTTTCTCTGTTACTGCCCTGGCTTCTTTGGACCAGGAGGAGGGAATTTTTTCTACATGGACAATCTCTCTGAGAAGTTGTGATTGTTAATTCCTCTCTCCACTAACAGGAAGAAGGACTGGTTGAGATGGGAGAAAGGAACTGTTCTGAGTAGAAAATTTGAAAAGGAGTCCCTAATTCCAAGGCATGACAATAGAGAAGAGTCTCAAAAGTGTTATCATCTACGTACTTGTGCTTGCACAGACTGACCAACCAAGTCATCAGTGAAAGACCTACCAGCTCAAAGGACTCAGCTGTCCTCCAATGCCCCCTCCTGCCCTGTCTCCCCCCACAAGAGAATGTAGTCCATCTATCAATAAAATAAATCATCTTTTGCAAATACCGTGTGGTAGCTTTAAAAGGCTAAAAGTAGGACAATCTTTTTACCATAAACACTTTATATCAAGGTAGGGCATATAATCACATCCAGTCACATGACTACACATAGATACACACCCTAGTGGAGGGTGGCCTGCTAGAGAAGGGCTTCTTGACTCATTATAAGCTCAGATACATATCTTCTCTATATTCTTTACTGTATAAATAAAACTGTTCTATGTTTTAAGTTCTAAGCCTTGGAAATTTGAGTGCTTGTAAGGGAAACTAGTGAATATCTTTTGGGAGACTGTCATTTATTGTTTCCAAAATCCCACCTGAATGGAAGCAATGAGCCAGAGAAGTGAGAGGTCCTCAAAGCATACTTTGATCTTTTGTGCTAGGAGGGGACCTTTGAGACAAAGATTATATTGGCAAGGGGCAACCAGGTAGCACAGCGAGTAAGAGCACCGGCTCCAGTGTTGAGAAGACATGGAGATCGAATCCCAGGCTCAGACACTTAGCACCCACCCAGAAACACCTGGCTGTGTAACCTTGAGCAAGTTACTTAACCCAAATTGCTTAGGGGTGGCCAGGTGGCTCAGCAAGTAAGAGCACCGGCTCCAGTGTCGGGATGACCTGGATCAAATCTGGGCTCAGATACTCAGCACCACACCCAGAAATAACTGGCCGTGTAACCTTGAGCAAGTTACTTAACCCCGATTGCTTTAAAAAAAAAAATTAAAAAATAAAAGATTATATTGGCAAGATGCTACTACTTATTTGTATCCTTTGCTTTGGGGGGGGGGTCACCCACAATTTTGACTCTTTAGGAATTGTAGTATTCCATTATTCAAAGGAGTAGAAGAATTTCTACTAGAAGAATTTTGGTGTTTTTCAATGTCTCAATCAGTCGTGCTAACTTTTATATATGTATGAGAGACATGCTACTGAAGGAGAACTTTTAAAAAATAACCATCAACATGTTTGTTACAAGGATTTTATTTTTCTTTCATCTTCATTTAAGAGGAGAGGTAGAAGAGGGAAAGAAGGCAGATCTTTGCAGACTGGAATATGTAAATTCCAATATAGTTTTATTCCAATATAATCATATATGTGTATTACATACATGTGTGTAAATATATACATACGTATATGTGTATATCTTTATATAAAAAACAGCATCAACCTACCTTCTCCTAGGCAACTGTACAGTCTCTGTACTGTATAGTATTGCTTCTATAGGGCCATCAGTGAGTGAGGAGGTCACAGTTTGCTCCCCTCCATCAATCTTCCACTCCTAGATCCTTCCTTTCGTCTGTGCCCTCCACTTTCACTGACAGCCCTGCTCCAACCTCTGTTCTCCATAAATATTTCCACTCTCATTGTCACTGATCTTCATTCTCAGCAGATGGAATAGATCCTTCTCATTGCTGTCACCATCATTGTTATTCAGCTCCATAATTCAGTTCTTCTCCATCAGAAGGTGTTTATTTCCCCCTAGTGCTTGTCAATTTGACTTATCATATTGAAAGCTACATACACAATTCCCAATACAATAGAGTTCCGACTCAGAGTGTTCACATGCCTAGGGTCAAAGTGTCTCCAATCTACTTAAACCTTCTGTTGGTTTATACCCAGACCCTATACACATACATATATACATACATGCATACATAGTCTATACCCTCTATACAAATGGTTTCTTTATGGGAATACTTCTTAAGTCTCTACTTGATATTTGAAGGTTGGTTCATGATGAATCTGTAGCTATTTACATCTTCTTTCCCCCATCACCTAGACACTGTTTCTCCAGCTCACATCAATGCCTTCCACCAATTTTATGATTAGGAAAAATAACCTTGAATGGATGAATTAGTGATGATGGATAAATGTGATGGAATATTATTGTGTTGAACTCTAATCAGAGTAATGGCCAATCAGGATTCCAGAGGGCTCATGAGGAAACATGATACCTGCCTCCTGATGGCAAAGTACCCAGAAAGCAGAATGAGACATGTAGTCCTCTGACGTGGTCAAGATGGAAGTGTGTTTTTATTAACTACACACGCTTGGAATGGGTTTTGTTTTTCTTGTCTTCTCAATTTGAGGTAAGGGGAGTTGAAGAAGAGAGTTAGAAGAGAAATCTCAGCTGATTAAGACAAATATTTTTTTTACAAAACCAAAAGCTTCAAAAGAGCTAACTTTTAATAAAGAAAAACAATTTGTTTTCTTTCCATTTGTCTTTTCATCTCCTGTCATCCTCTGGAACAGCTTATGCAAATTCTCTCTGGCTGCTTATTCAAAAAACTGCACAAAAGAGAAGAGGAAGGGGCAGAGCTGGCAGCTGCTTCCAGTACACGCGCCCATAGCTCACAGAGGGCACCCCTAATACACCACTGCTCATTTGCTTGCAAGAAGTGTAATAAAAAGACACAGTGCTGGTGATATGTGATTGAAAAAGCATGTAGGAGGTAGCTAGGTGGCACAGTGAATAGAGCACCAGCCCTGGAGTCAGGAGGACCTGGGTTCAAATCCGACCTCAGATACTCAACAGTTAACTAGCTGTGTGACCTTGGGCAAGTCACTTAACCCCAATTGCCCTGCCTTCCCTCCTCTGGAAGGAAGGAAGGAAGGAAGGAAGGAAGGAAGGAAGGAAGGAAGGAAGGAAGGAAGGAAGGAAGGAAGGAAGGAAGGAAGAGCATGTAGGTCATGTGGAAAGAGTGAAGACAGAGAAGGACAGCTCATGTGCTGGTGCTCACATGATGTTAAAACTTAAAGAAAGCATTCCAACAACTGTCCAATTTTATTTATCGGGTAGGGCCCTCTACAAGAAGAGAACAGGATGAGAAGGCACATATAGGTTGCAATCTACACTATTGGACAGAATCCCCTCATTGGTGAAATCATGGATGTGTAACGATTATAAAATATAAATTAAGAATATACTTAAATAATATAAGTGAAATATAAATATAAAATTATAAAATAATTATTCTACATACACTAACATTTGCCTTCCTCAGATTTCTCTTTTAAAAATTATATTTTATTCATTTTATACTTTGTAACTATTTAAAACACTCAAACAAAAATAAAATCTTATATATCAAACCATTAACTCTATAATCTATTTTAAATGTTTATGTTCACTTTCATTAGTTAATAACAACAATGGCCTATTTTCTTCCATCTCCCTTTTGAACTGTTTTTCTTCAGTGTATTCTGAGTATTCAGGTGTCATGCTAACCTGTTATTATAATAATAATGCTGCTGTTATTGTTGGTCTTATTATATAACTTTTGTCAATGTGTCTATTATTTAGTGTTTATTGTTTTTATTTATAGTGTTTATTATTATTTATTTATTGTCAATAATTTAGTCAATTATTGCTCTAATTCTACTTTCTTCATTCTGTATCATTTCGTATGTTCCTGTATTTCTTTGTGTTCATCATATTTGTCCCTCTTTATAGTGCAAAGTGGATATAGTACCGGTTCTGGAGTAAGAAGAACCCAAGCTCAAATCTGTCCTCAGACACTTATTACCTGCATAACCCTGGCAAGGCACTTAACCCTGTTTGCCTCAGTTTCCTCATCTGTAAAGTGAGCTGGACAAGGAAATGGCAAACCATTCTAGGACCTTTACCAAGAAAACCACAGATACAGTCATGATATGTTGAACACAACTAGTCAACTGAAAAACATATCCCATTACATTCATAGGCCATAACTTGTCTCCAATCACTGAACAAATGGTTTTCCCCCAGTTCTTTGCTATGATTGATATTCTTGTACAAATACATCTTTTTTTTCCCCTCTTGTAATGACTCCTCTAGATTGTTCCCCCAAGTCAATCACTCTCATATTTTCAGGGTGGTTGCTACCTCGGCTTCCAAGAATAATCTGTGGGATTTTACTATCAACAGTACAGCTTGCAAACCTACTATCAAAATACTTAAAAGGAACAATCACGTCAGTAGATTAAATTACTCTAAGCAAAGACATTTATTAATATGACTATAATAGGAACAGTTAATACAAAACATTCCACCCATAAACCTGGGGCAAATTCTCCCACAAATATATACAGTATCCAAAGCCTGAGTGCAACCTTAAAGTACAATGTGAAACATACATAGGATACATATGTAGCAAAAACAACTCATACTTCTTGATATAGAGCCCTTATAATGGAGTCCCAGGGTCTCCCATGTTCCATACTTTGCCTCTCAATTGCTAGGGTTAGCTACTTCCTCCCATAGGTGACTATCTTCTCTATAGCTGTAGCTGTAAGAAATACGTCTTTGCTCCCTGGAGACGCAGCATCTTCCTATTGGTCATAACTCCAATTCAAAGTGACATGGTCCATGGAAGAGAGAGAAGACTGTTTCCCAGCCCTTGATGGATGTATCGGATCCATACAACTGATGGGGTGTTAACATCCCAGTGCACTGTTAGAAGTTATGTCTGACAAGGGGAAGGAAGAGAGAAAAATCCCCTCTTCCCTCCCTCCTGAGTCTCACTTCACAAGGGTTCCCAAGCATTCACAATCTCTCCTTCTCTAGGGCTTAGTTATTTAAAGCCCTCAGAGACTTGACTAATTTGTTCACTCAGCCAATCATGTGGTTTCCTTTAATTCAATCAGAGAAAGGGATCTGGGCACAAACATCTCTGAAGTCAGTTTAGCACCTCATTAATACCTTGTGATCCCACTCTGGGCCTTCTGTGATGACAAGAGCTGACCCTTTTCTTTGTATTTCCAAAAATATTTTGCCATAATTAGGGTAGTTTCCTAGCAAAGGGATCACTGAATCAAGTTAACATTCCTTAACATTGTCTGTTAACATATTCCTTTCCAGAATGATTGCTGCAATTCACAGCTCTATATATAGCCATATAATCAATCACATATTCATTTCTCCACAATCATGCAAATATTTAATTGTATTGCTTTTAAGTTGCTTCAACAATTTAATTTATTACAAAGCATTATCTCAGTGTTGTTTTAATTTTCATTTCTCTTGATTAGAAAGTTTAGATGAGTTTTCAAGTGGTTTTTTATTTTTTTTATTCCTTCTTTAAAGATTTTCCTCTACATCTTTTGAGAAATAGGTTTATTCTTAAACATTTATGTAAATTCTATATAGATTCTGGATGTCAGATTTATATTAAAATATTTACAGCAAAGTTTTTTTCCCAATTCACTTCTTTTTTTATTTTGGGTGCTTTTGTTTTGTTTTGTTTTCTTTTTGCAAACACTCTTTACTCATATATTTAAAAATCCCAGCTATTTTATATCCTATAATTTATTTTATTTATTGAATAGAATAAAATTTCAAAGTCAAAATATTTTAAAATTTAATCTACATAGTAAAGGACACAGAAAGACTTACATCTGAGTTAACAGACAGTCAAGAAACCCATCCCCCTCTGAAGAGCCATTTTCTTTCTCAGGGACCTGTATAGTCTCGATGATTTACAATATATCTGGGAGAGGTCCTAGCAACAATTCCATTGTCCTTTATCTCATTGGTCTTTGACTGACAATTCTCCTCCTATTAGGACTCCTGTTTCCAGTGTCCTCCAATCCAAGCAGGGGGCCTGCCTACTCTTGGAAGGTCCTTACTAAAATGCTTTTTGTTGTTGTTGCTACTCAATTCTATTTATGTTCAGCTACCTCCTCCACAGGTAATAGTTCTTCCACTGGTGACCTACAAGTCCACTATGCAGTATTACAGATCTTTCCCTTCTACAACAGGGTATTGAATGCCTCCAGTCTAGAAAACCTTCCACTATTTTGCACTCTCTTTCTTTGGATTGTTTAAATGGGTTTCTGTTTTCCACTCCATGTCAGCTCATGGCAAATTCATATATGTTCACCTTTTCTCTCCTTCCTACCACCCCAAACTGGATGGTGGGCTTCCTGCTCAAATCGGCTTCTCTCATTGACTCTTTGGGGTTCTGGAAAAGTTCTCCCTTCCCCCCTCTCAATTTCATAGAATCATAGGGCCATAGATTGATAATTGGAAGGGACCTTGGAGATCATCTTTCCATTTCCTGTTTTCTGCTAGGGCATCTGGGCTCAGTTATGCAAATAACTCCAGGCTTCTCCTTCAAAGGCTTACAAAAGGGAAGGGAGGGTAGAGAAGGGGGAGAAAGAGGGACAGAGTCAGCAGTGCTTGTCACAGGCCCTGCCACTAGAGGAGAAAGAGCTGCCTCTCAATACAGAAACAAATAGAGTTTGACTTACTGATCACTTGGTGATTGGCCAATTGACAGACAGACTGCTTCTAACTTTTAAAACAAGCACCCAGCTCCTATAACTAGGGTGCATTGTGGGGTAGAGAGTGGGGTGGGGAACTGGTAATCAGTGTAATGAGGTTGAAAGGTAATAAGGTCATGTAGTAGAGTGAGCTCTAGTCTTGGAGTCAGGACCCCAGGGTTTGAATCCAGTTCAACCACTTTCTACCTTGTGATTTTGAATAAGTCGCTTGACCTGCCTAGGCCTCTGTTTTCTCATTTGTGAAATAAAAAGTTTGGCTCATTAAAATTCAAAATCCTATGCATTCCTCTGTCAAATTGTGAGTATTTCATTGGCCATGCTAATGGATTTAACAGGGATCATTCCTCAGCAAGCTCAGCATGGGGCAAGTTTTAGCCTTAGAGTTGGCTCTCCCTCAAAAATAGAATAATCCCAAACAGAAAAAACAGTTAAGTCCTCCAAGGTATCCAGTGGATGATATGAAACAGCCCAGGCATAAGAGAAATATCTCTGTTTAGAAATTGCCAGAGAAAATGGAAATAGCCCTGGATGATTTGAATAACCCTGCCCAGTTGGCCCCTAAGGGATTTACTGGGGCCAGGGAGAAAATGAAGGGGGAACTGGGAGTCCTGCTGAGCCCTAAGTCCATTGAAAGTATGATGTTAGATTCATGGCATTTGCGTGCTAGAAGAGAAGACTAGGACCCAGTCTGATATGGATAGAGACCTGCTTGAAAGTAGTGAGGAGTGGTGTATTCCTGACCCTAAGAGATCTCTTGTCTGAGACCAGATGTTACAAGAAACCATAGCATAAGGGAAGGCTTAATTATGGAAGTATCTAGTCTGGAACTAGATTTGGGACTGAGCCACAGTCCACCAGGATAGAAACCCTGAAACACCCTTCTCTTTAGTGACCCATGACAGAGAACCTGTTCATTAAGAAAGAGATCAACCAACACCATCTGCTGGGAACTGAAGAAGACTGCAAGTGGAATGTCATGAAGTATGGGGACAACATGCAGAATGGCAGAAGACTGATGCCATCTGCTGGAGAACAACAACTAAAGCTACACTCAGCTGGGCAATGCAGGCACAGCAAAAGGGCCAGTGGTGATCAATAATCACGACACCTTTTGGGATCGTCAGACAATGCTTGCAAAAGGCAAGAACTATGGACAACAATCTTGATGAAGACTGACCACCAACATCTGACAAATAGTCTCTGTGGAAGACATAGAGAGGAATCACACTAAAGACAGCACCTGCTAGGAGTTTAGTAAAATACATACATGTGTATAGATATAGATATACATAGATAAAAAGATATACTATGAGAGGTTGAAGATATACAACTTCTTGGGAGGATGCTCATGAGAAGGTGCCATGATTTCCCATCACCTCTACAGGAGTTCTGTTTGTTTTTCTTTGACCTACAAATAAACTTGTCCATTCTTTGAGCTTTGTGAACCATGTGCTTGTAAGGGGAATTGGTGGCAATTCACTGAGTAGTATCTGATAGTAAAATTCCCTGGTTGTAGGGGCAGGGAAATTCACCATAGAAGGCACATGAGAACCTCTGAACAAGGGTTAACTACAGGGTAATCTTGTGAGAGAATCAGGGTAGTTATTGTTATCCTCATTTTCTAGATCAATAGACTAAGGTTTATAGGTTAAGGGATTTGCCTAAGATTGTACCATTAGCAAGCAGTAAAAGAATATATGTGACATACCAGAGACATAGTGGATTTGAACTTCATCCTGGGCCTAGAGAGAGATAGAAGTTACTTCCACAGGGACTATGGTAAGAGATGAGTAGAAGTCAGAGGAGATAATACCTATTATTTCTCCTTCCTTTACCTCTCTTAACCTGAAAGGGCAAGAGAGTTGTCCTGAACCTCAGAAATTTTCAATCACACTGTGAATAGCCTGAGACACTGTTATATGAGACAAATATTGAAACTACTTGTACACAAGAATAGGCCTTCACCTAGGAACTAGGTCCCCAGACAGAAGAGAGTGCCTTGACATCCCACAGAAATATAGGAAGCTGGCTTGAATAAGGAACCCTGGTTACTAAGAACAATGTCCCAACACCTACTCCCCATGCTGAAGAAGCCCCACAAGCCAGTAAGATTTGGAAACACTTGGCCTGGCTATGGTATGAGCAGACAGTGCTACAAGCCAAGATGAAGCTAATCCCACACACCCAAAGGCTGAGCCCAAACAGCAAGGCCAAGACCAACTCTACTTCCTTTATGAGACCCAACTATAGGGCAAGTTGCTGAGGTCTTGTTACTCATGACTCATCCAAGGCTCAAGGCCCCAGGGCTCCTCCACCCACAGCCAACACCCAGGGATGAGGGATGAGGCTTGTCAAAGTATTTCACCTTTTCCTGCTCTTTCAACTGAGCAAGGTCATGACAATGTCTCATGAATACTCCTCATTTAGAACTATCCCCAACAAGAGATGCCTCCCCCTGCCCTATCCCTCAGACTTCTAACCTCCATCAGGCTAAGTGCCCCTCAAGGTTAGAAAACATACCTTAGAATCATAAGATCATAGACCTGGAACGGGAAGGGACCTCAGAGGCCTCCAGTCTGCTCCCCTTATTTTACAGAAAAGGAAAATGAGGCCCAGGAGATAAAGTGACTTGCTCAAGGTCACAATGATAGTAAGTATCAGAGACAGAATTTTAACCCAACTTCTCTATCTCCAGAGCTGTTGCTCCATCCATTGTACCTTCCAGCAGACTGGAAGGGTCCCAAAGGGCAGGGAGCACTTCACCTCCAAAAACTGTGAACTTCCCTAGAGCAGGGATTGCATTTCTCCATTCACTCCGAAATCTACATTCACTGAAGGACTCCACTTCTAAACACGAGATGAGTGGAGATGGGTGGCTTTGAGCCAACATTGATACTCAGTCATGTCGTCCCCAGAAGATTCTCCTAATAAGTCAGAGTGATTTTCCCATGGTGGTGACTGTCTCTTGACTCTCACCTTCCATCACTTCTGTGCCAACAGCCTTCTCACCCTGAAGATGCTTCTGCCCCTGAGGCCCTTCCTTTAATTGATGAGCGATTTCCTGGCACCATTATTTCATGAAGATCCCAGGCCATCCCTATTCATTTCTCTCCCTGTACCGTTCCTGCATCTGAATTTTTTTTCTTCTTTTTTTTTGGAGGGCAATTGGGGTTAAGTAACTTGCCCAAGGTTACACAGCTAGTTTCTCTGTGTGTGTGTGTGTGTGTGTGTGTGTGTGTGTGTGTGTGTGTGTTAAGTGTCTGAGGCCAGAACTGAACTTGGATCCTCCTGACTCCAGGGCCAGCCCTTTACTCACTGCACCACCAAGCATCTGAATTTTTACTATTCTTCTTCTACCCCATTTTCCGGTTTGCTTTTATGCGCTGTCTTCCTCTATTAAAAGGTAAGCATCTTGTAGGCAGGGACCATCATTTTTTAGGCTTGTATTTATATTCCCAGCATTTAGCATAGTTACATAGCAAGTGTTTAATAAATGTTCTTTCAATAATATCAACAGCACTTACATAGCACTTTAAGGTTTGCAAAGCATTTGAAATATGTTAACCAATTCTATCCTTACAACAACCCTGTGAGATAGGTGCTATTATCATCCCCATTTTACAGATAAGGAATTTGAGGCACTGAGAAGATCAAACACCTATTAACTGTATGAGGCAGGACTCAAACTGAGGTCCTCCTGACTCCACATCCTATATTCTATTTACCATACCACCTACCTTCTCTCTAGGTGCATTTCCTTTATTGCTTTATAAAGGAGGGGTGAGTTCAGAAAGTAAGTTAGAAAATTGCACCAAGGAACTTTGTGTTGTAGCAGGGAGAAGCCAAGGTTCTCAGTGGGAATGTTAAAGCTCGTGACTATCAGAGATGTGGACTTTCCCACCCCTACCTCCCCACTCCATTACCCTGGTCCATTAGAGAAAGCTTAAAGTCTTCCTGATTTGCCCAACTCTCCTGTGTCCATGGCTTCCTCATCTTTTCCCAGGCTTCCTTCTCTCTTGAAGCTCTCTAATTACTCCCAGCTCCTTCCTGCCTTTATTCCTGCCATGGGTGGGGCAAGACTTATTGGTATAAGTCAGGTAGGCCCTTTCTCTATTTCTACTACTAAAACCACAGCACTAGACTTACAAGGAAGAAGTGCAATTATTTTTTTTGTTTTTTTTATATCACAATTGTTTGCCAATATGTGCCTCCCTTCCCCACCCCCATTACGTCTTCCCTTGTAATGAAGGAAAACAGTTAAGGAAAACCAGCCAATAAAAAATACTATGATGTCTGGCAGCACATGCAACATCCTGTTTCCATAAACTCCTACCTCTCTACTAAGATCTTCATGATTTGTTCTCTGGAATCAAGATGGGAAGGTTGAAACTGGATTGCTTATCTCTAAATTCTTGATCTTGGCTCATGCTCCCACCCAAGGGTTTGCTCTAGGAATATCAGAATTTGGTTTGTGTCTAGGTCACATGCACGTGCACATGCTCGCACACACACATACATACACACACACACACACACACACACACACACACACATCTGAACTCTCATGCTAATGTAATTGAACTCCAACTTTTTCTAAGTTCTCTCTCTTCCTGAGCTTGGAATGGCTTACTCACCCTAGCCTACACCTTACAATACTAGGTCAAAAAGGTACACTAAAAAGGTGGTCACACAGGTACAATTCACTCTCAGGATCTTAAAGGTAACCATGATGTGGGGGGGAAACAATACATCTACTATTTAAAACTGTAGCTTTCGAGCCCCCATTAGTGTACTTCACATTTCAACAAATAAGGCAAGATTGGCCATTAACTCTTATATATGAAATATTTACCAACACAAGGCAAAGCAATAGCAATCATAAAATAAGTCCTGCTATAAATCTGGGCAACACTCGCCCACCTATTTCCCCAGTATCTATGGAAGAGTTAGCACAAATTTGTGAAAATCTACCAGTGAGGCTATGACTAGGAAACTTAGAAACTCACAACTCTGGATTAGATATCTATAGTCTCTTTAGGAAACAGTCAACCTGACAACCTGTTCCTCTTCTGAGCCTCTCTGCTCTCCTGCTGGGTGAAGCCACTTCTCTGCTGGTCTCAGACTGCTAGGCAATGTCAAGCTCTTTTACCAAAGCTAGGCTAGAAACTGAGGCTCTCGGTTCATGTTCTTTCACTGAAAAGCAGTATCCAAGTATGATCTATGGGCTTCAAGGAGCTTCCCCATCTTGAGACAGAGAGGGCAGTCAAGGACAAGGGGTTTCCTCCTCTCAATCTGTAGACAGTGCTAAAGAGTAAGGAAGGCATTCTCCAGGCAGCTCTCCAAACAGCAAAGGTTTCTGTTTTCTCTAATCAGCTCCCAGCATGAGTTCTCTTCTAATCAGATCAGCTCCTTAAATCAACTGCATCACCTGCCTATCTTAGTCAGCTGGTCTCAGCTGGGCTCCATTTTTGTCTCTGCCTTACTTTCTGCTTTCACTTGGCTTCTTGACTGTTAACTTGGAATTTTACTGACTTTTCTATGCTGTATACAGCTTCTACCTTTTACTTCCCCAGCTTCTCTTCTGGCTACTCGTGATGCAAATAAGATCTTCTGTGTGTGTAATGACACACCCCTATCATATATGGAAGAACCGAAAATTCATGTTTTCCTCAGATTTGACATAAATAATCAATACACAATTGTCTCATAGGTTCCTCCTCCCCTCCCTGCCATGAAAATTCTTTGATTTAGAATTTGCCACCAGTAAACTACCAAGTTCTAACAACAATTATGTGTAAATTAACAGCGTTAGTAACAATACTCTGTGGCTATCTTTACTGTGAGTAAGTCCTTTTGCCTCTAAGGGACTGTTTTTCTTTCAAATCCTCTCAAAACAATCTGTGTTCCTCCTCAAGTTACTTTCCTTTTTATTTCTCAAATAAATGTCCTTTTCTGCCCTTTTCAATAAACAAAACGTCCACATGAGAATGGGGCAATGTCTCACACTTCACAAAACTAGCAAACATAGGACAGACTAATTCAAACAAACAAAATATCAAATATAGGAAAGATTTTTGTTTCACCCCAAAAAAAACACAGAGCATTTGTCCTTGAGTCCATAAATAGCCAAGCTAACTCCCCTTCCCTCTCTAGTGGCCTCCCACCTTCTCCAGGAAAGACCATCTAGAGGCAGCTAGGTGGTGCAGTAGAGAGTTGGGCTTAGAAACATGGAGGCCTGAGTTCAAATTTGACCTCTGACATTTACTAGTTATGTGACCCTGGACAAGTCACTTAACCCGTCTGTCTCAGTTTCCTTCCCTGTAAAGTGGGAATGCCTCCCAGGATTGTTGTAAGAATCAAACAAGATAATATTTATAAAGCACTTAACACAGTACTGGACACATAATAAGTACTTAAGAAATATTTGTTATTTAGCTATAGAAATCTTCTAAACTTACAGTGCTGTAACACCCTAGGTGAGGACCCTTTCCCCATCTCCTTGGCTTATTAGAGTAGAGCTTGACTTGACTAAGTCTATTCCTTCATCTGTAAAACAAGCTAGATGATCCTCTTGTTTCTAAGTCCTATGAAGATTTCCCAGGGGTCCCTTTATTTCCTACTCCTAGCCAAACTCTCATTCCTAACAACATCCAGTTTTGCACATACTGGATGATATCCAGATACCTCACTGGAGAAAGGAGGACTATGGCAAAGGTGTTCAGGCAATGAGGGGAGGGGAGGGCTTCAAAGGCTGGGGCTCACGACTACGGGATGGGCTTTAGGTTTTGGGGCCCCATTCCTGAGACTGACTGAGTTCAGAAGATGATAATAAGCAGGCAGCCTGAGCGGCCTTCTCCCCGGCCCCATCTGTTTTCCATTTTTCCCGTTGGAAAGGACTTGGCCTCAAGCTAACATAAAGGTTTCTTCATGTCAGCAGTAATTGGGATTGAAATTTGGGAGAAAAAAAGAAGAAAAATTTGAAAGTGACACAAAAGAGAAACTGATTCTGGTTTCTCCGCCTTTTCTCACCTTCCTTCTCCCCATATCAGCTGCCTGGACTCTGAATCACCAAAACCATACAGACACAAGCCTTACATTGTCCACGCCTGACATTTCACAGAATAGGAGATTGAAGTCACCAGATTTTACCACTGTACCTCAGCTGCCTTCTCCCCCTGCCCCATAAGCCCCCTTCTCCCACTGGTTCTTCTTCCTTGCACTTCAATGCAGGGGTAGGGCCAGACCAGCTGGTCTTACCAGAACAGTGATCCTCCATCCTCCATTCTCCATACTTGGACATGATGGCACAGTGTGGGTACCTCCCCTAGCCCTTAGTTTTTAATTTCTCTTTTATGTGTTGTTTCCCACATTAAAATGTAAGCTACTTGAGGGAAGGGACTATTTCCATTTTTGCTTATATTTGTATTCCCAGTGCTTAGCACAGTGCCTGGTACATAGCAAATATTTGATAAAATGCTTGTTGACATAACTTGAAATTAAGGGGCACTAAATGTTTACTCATGATTACAACCCAAGGGGCAGCTAGATAGTTCAGTGGATAGAATGTGAGTACCAGGCCTGGAGTCAGAAAGACCTAAGTTCAAATCTAGCCTCACATGCTTACTAGCTGTGTGACCCTGAATAAGTAACTTAACCCTGTTTGCCTCAGTTTCCTCATCTGTAAAATGGGCAGGAGAAGGAAATGGCAAACCACTCCAGGATCTTTGCCAAGAAAACCCCAAAGGGGATCTCAGAAACTTGGACAAGACTGAAACAGCTCAACAGCAAGAAGGAACAAATAGCAGAAGCAGAGTTGGAGCCCAATGCCTCTGACTGGAAATCCAGTGTCCCTTCCCACTGCACCCATTCTACTGCTTCAGTCATACTGACCTCTCCTTTTTCTGGCTTCCTACGTGCCTGCTATTGTCTGTACCACACACATAACTGTTAATTATACACCGTCTTACCTTATTCTCCAACAGTATCACATGTATATCTTGCCTCCCAAACCAGAACATGAGTTTCACTAGGACAGGGATTATGTTTTCTTCTTTTCTTATCTCCACAACAGTGCTGAGGATAAGATTAGATACTAAAGGGGATTCAGCAAAGACTTCTTGGGCAATGAATTAAATGCCTGAAGTTTCAGGATGAGGAGTGCTCTGAGAAAGGTCTGGTCAAACCTACTCCAGGTTGATATCTTAGGGAAACTAGGCATATGGTGCCTAAATGGGAGTCAACTTAACATTGTAGAAAAAAACCCAGATTGAGAGTCAGGTGACCCCATCGTTAATCTGCTCCTTATACCTTGGACAATTCACTTAGCTTCCCTGAGCTTCTGTCTCCTGATCTATCAAATGAGAATGATGGCCTTAATTAACAATAACCAACATTTATATAATACTTTTCGTTTTGCAAAGTTCTTTCCATGTATCTTTTTGTTTGATCCTCCGAATAACCCTGTAAGGTAGTTTCTATGGCATTCTCCCCATTTAACAGATGAGGAAACCAAGTCTGAAAGCAATTGAGAGATTTGCTTATAGTCCCACAGCTGGTAAATGTTAGAGGAGGCATTGGAATGCAGGTCTTTCCTGACCCTAAATCCAGCAGGCTCTCCCTGTCCCCAGTTGTTGATTTCTATGGTACCTTCCAACTTCAACATTCTATGGTTCTGTTAACCATTCTGACTCAGATTTAGAGCCAGAAGGGACCTAAGAGGTCGTCCAATCATTTTACAGAAAAGGAAACTGAGGCTCAGAAGTGACTTGCTCAAAATTACACTGGTAATACCTAGACCTCCGGACTTCTAACCCAGTCTCTATTCCATGACACCAGGTTGCTTTTTCTTTACTAATTGAACGTTAGTTTCAGACACACTAAGCAGCAACACAGACTTCTGGAATTGCCATGAATGCTAACTTCCCTCCCTGAGCTGGCTCTGTTTGTGGTCAGCCCACACTGAGCTTGGCAGAAGAGCTTTTTCAATTGGCTGCTGGCTGGGGTTTGGTGTGGGGCTCAGTCAGGCTGGGACCTGCTCTGCTGGGCGGGAACATTAGTACATTCCTTTGGAATTAAATAAGGGCCCACTGGCACAGGCCTCCCCAGGAGGAGGATCCCCTTTGCCTCTGGAAACAGCTCTTCCACCTCACCCCGTCCACGCTTCCCTGCTTTCTCCCAAGGGTGAAAAACCGCTTAGCGGGTTGATGAACCATCCTTGGCAGAAGAGACCCCAGGAGGATGACAGACTGCAGCTGGGACTGTCTAAAACCCTGAGCTGGTGATATAATCAGAGAGTTTAGTGCAGGGTTCTTAATCTGGGGAGGAAAGTTATGGGATAGATGTCAGGGGGCCTATAAATATGGGTGGAAAAAAATTATACCTGTATTTCATTATAATTTATTTCCTTTGCAATATTACTTTGTTTGAAAATTTTTATTCTGAAGAGGTCCATTGGTTTCACCAGATTGCCAAAAGTGTTTCTGATACAAAAAAAAAAAAGTTAAGAGCCCCTGATTTTAAGTTTGAAAGGAATCATAGGAAAAGAGATAAAGAGTTTCAAGGCATCTTTAAGGTGCCTTTAAGGTGTTTACTCCAACCTCTCTCATTTTACAGATGAGAATTTATAGAACCATGTGGATAAAGTCATAAAAGTAGTAGCCCAGGCCCTAACTCCAAATTCAATCATCTTTGCACAACACAGCACAGAACTGTCTCTGTCATCCAGTCCTCTAAAGTCCCTTCCCACTCACCCCACCCCCAGCCCTTAGACTTAGAAGCATTTAGCACGCTTATGAAATGAATGAAATACCTAGTGAGTGAATGAAAGCATGATTAACCTGTTTTTGGTCTTTGTACCTCTAGGGACTAGCATAAGTACCTGGAACACAGTTGGCACTTAATGAATGCTTGTTGAAGCATTTATAACATTTTGTTTGTGATGGGTGGGGGTCCGATCCTTAGAACAAGTTCAATATGCCCTGCCCTGACAATCCAACACTTAGAATTTGGGGTATTAGTTTATGTCGGAAGTATTAAGTGACTGTGATAATGAAATGTCTTCTGGTTGGCTGAAAAGCCAGCAAGACTAATGACTCAGTACAGAATATGAATACAGAAACTTTAATCAGATGATCTCTGGATCTCTTCTATGGTAGCTTTCAAGCAGTAGAATTGGTATAAGCAGTCAGCCCTTATCTTCCACCCAATAACCATGTGTTCACGAATGCATGGCACCAGTATTCTTGTTGTATTTCTTCTTGATTCATCTTAGGTGAATGAGTACCCTGAGATTGGAGCATTCAGGCTACCAGTGAGCCCCACAGTGAGTCCAACCATGAGCTGAGACACTGAGTACTTCAAGGAGTTAGTCCAGCTGAGTAAATGAGCAATATTCATTGGTGATTCCATAACCAGATATTAACTTAATGGAGACTCCAAGATAGAACTCCCAGGGCCAAGGCATACCCCTTCACCATATGTGTTCCCAATAAAAGTGCGGTGGTGCCTTTGTACTTTAAATGTGAGCCCACTCTCCCCCAGGGAGAGTGTACCCTGGTTGGTGGGAAGGGGAGTGGATGGTAAGTGGCAGTTTTAAATTCTGTTCTTGCTATACCTTTTCAATACTTTATAAATACTAATTGATATCAACTTATTAATAGATATTAGGAGAGTATATCAGATGGGGGCTTATGAGCAACAGTAATAGAAACCCCAACCCCTCAGGGCTATCCCTAGAACTTTAAGGGGAGGAGGAGTTAGCCACCCTCTGGAGAACTAACCTGCTATTCTGAGTGGGAGGCAGTTGGGAGAGTAAGCCCAAAGAGAATGCTACAAATCGGTTGATTGAATGAATGAATGAACGAATGAATGGCTGGACTATTTTTTTCTTTGTATCCCCTAGGGCTGGCACACAAAAGTTAATAAATATTTGTTAACGGTCCCTGGGGTGCCAGTGGCTTTTTCAGACACCAACATAGACTGTGGCCGAGAGATGCCTTCATATCTCCTGAGAGCGAAGAATCCTGCAGGCAAAGCAGGAATGGGAGGGGCAGGGACAAAAGGCTGGGAAAGACAGGCAGTATTATTTTAGTAATATTATTATTTGACATTTCTCAAATTTCACCTTTAGATGTTGTGGAAAGAAGATGCTTTTTTAGTAAGGGGAGAAAAATCCCAACTACACTGTCCCTCACCCTGTCCCCAGATTCACTGGGTACATGACAGTGACAGAGATACAGGGGGTGGGGGGAAGACTAATGGAAGAAGAGCAGAGAGAGACAGAGAGAGACAGAGATGGGGCTGCTGCCTCTGGAATGAGGAAGTGTATGTCAGTACCTCTCAATCTGGGTGATATGATTACTCCATTAAACCATTTCTTCTTGAGTCTCCTCCAAAAACCACATCCTTGAAGCAAACCGTGCCCCCATGAGGTACTCCACAGTGACAGACTGATGGTCTAACTGACTAAGGGTCTGACCGACAGACTGATTGGGAACAGATCAGGCTGAGGGTTGATGGGGAGAGGAGAGGGATTAATCTTTGAACTCCCAGCACAGTGGGGGAAGGGAAGGATTAGCATTAACCCCTCTTCTATCTTTTCGGCACAGCTCAGAGCAGCTCAGCCAGAAGATTAGGGTACAGAAATGACTTCAGTGTCCAGAGAAGCGAGGGTTCATACGACTGGAAAGTTGGCAAATTCCAGGTACACAGCATAATTACTCATTCCACCTCAATACACCTTGGCATAAAAATCCAGCTTTTTCGAGGCCTAGCTCTTCTCCAGGTACTCCAGCATCCGTATTTCTTCAGCTTCAGTCCCCAGTGAGCTAGATCTACCACCTATCTCAACTTCCCTGGTTCCTGAGGAAACAAGGTGCTTTCAGCCTGGTTTTTTCACATCTTGCCCTCAAATTTAGGATGAACAGCATTACTACTCTGCCCCCCTACTCTGGTGTCTGCTTCAAAGAAACCTCCCTGATCCAAATCCTTTCCTGGTCCCAGACTTCTAACCAAGTTTTCCAGTGACCCAAGGAGCAAATAAATCATGTCATTCCCTCAAAGGGTCATTCTTCAGGGTACCTTCATGACCCCAGTCCCTCTTGCTTTCCTACAGAAAGAAAAAAAGTTGGAGAAATAAGAAAGTCCAGGCTGCTAGGCCTGGGGTTGGAATAGCATCCAGAGAAAGAACTACTAAATAAAAGTATGTATAGAATAATTTTACATACATGCAAATATATATCTCTAGATCTATCTATATATACACCTATTTGGATCTAATGGTAGGCATCTGGGGGCAGGGAGAGGAAAGAAAAAGAAATTTACATGATAATTTTGTTGAATATTTGAAAGGAATAGCAAGTTGTACATAGTAGATTTCACATAGTTGTTCATGGTCCCCAGGATGCCAGTGGCTTTTTCAGACAACAACACGACTGTGGCAGAGAGATCTGCCTTCTTATCTCCTCAGAGCAAAGAATCCTGCAGGCAAAGCAGGAATGGGAGGGGCAGGGACAAAAGGCTGGGAAGGATAGGCAGTATTATTTTAGGACTGAAAAGGACACTTCTCATATTTCACCTTCAGACATTGTGGAAAGAAGATGCTTTTTCAGCAAGGGAAGAAAGAATCCCAACCACACTGTCCCTTACCCTGTCCTCAGATTCACTGAGTATATGACAATGACAGAAATACATGATGGCATGAAATGTAGTTTCATTGCAGTCATCTTTTTTATTGTCCTGTGTATGGAAAGTTTGTTTTATTATACAAATTTAAAATAAATTTTAAAAAAAGAACTGGTAGGGAGGCACATCTTGTCTTCCATGGACTTCTTAGGCAGAGGCCCTAGTGTGGTTCTCTCAAAACATCTTCTTTGCCTGCCCCTAGGCCTAGGAGGCAGGCATGTCTCCAGAGGGGTATGAGTATGGCCTGGTTTGGAGTTTGTCTGACAACCTGATCACAGGATCATGTAAGGTTTATCGAAGCTGTAGAGTGACTAACAACCTCAGAATCATCTTTACTCCAACCCCCTTATTCTACAGGTGAGGAATCCAACCTTATCACCGTACAGCTATTAGAATGTAAATTTGCTAGCTCTTAGCACAATGTCTGGCACATAGTAAATGATTAATAACAGTTTGTGGATTGATTGAAGTAACTTGCCCAAGATCAGATAATTGGCACAATTATCAATAATCAGTAATTGGCCCAACAGGATTTGAACCCAGGTTCTCTGACTCCATGGTCAGTGTTCTTTACCAAGCAAGACTGTCTCACAGATTCAGATTTGTGGGCTTACACTTGATGGAGCAAGATATTTTCCCCTTAAGAATTAAAGCCTGGGGGACAGCTAGGTGGTGCAGTGAATAGAGCACTGGCCTTGGACTTAGGAGGACCTGAGTTCAAATCCAGCCTCAGACACTTGACACTTACTAGCTGTGTGACCTTGGACAAGTCATTTAACCCCAATTACCTTACCTTCCCCCTCCAAAAAACAATAAAGATTTAAGGCCTGGATCACTGAAACATTATAAAAAGAAGAAAACAAAAAGAAATTCAGAAAGGTACACAAACAGGGTTGTTTGGTTATTATTAAATTTAATATACCCTCTTTAAAAAAGTAACAGAAGTCCATGGTTTTGTATAAAATCCTTCTTTTTTTTTCTTTGCAAATTGAAGTATTCATGTTTGCTGATGATTATTAAATCTGTAATAAGGATAGGGACTGGATCTGCATTTTCACGGGTACAACGAGGACCCAAGCGAGGAAATTTATAACATAGATGGAAGTTGCATAGAGAACATGAGATGTTAAAGGACTTGCCCAGAGTCTCATAGTCAGTGTGAGTCAGAGAGGCAGGACTTGAATCCAGGTCTTCAAGGCTGCATGGCCAGTTTTCTACCTGTTATGTCATGCTGCCTCTCATGAGTTCAGGAAGAAGGAAGGGAGGAAGGAAGGAGGGAAGGGAGGAAGGAAGGAAGGAAGGAAGGAAGGAAGGAAGGAAGGAAGGAAGG
>NW_027187358.1:4762120-4796648 GCF_028583685.1 Petaurus breviceps papuanus | reverse complement strand
AAGGAAGGAAGGAAGGAAGGAAGGAAGGAAGGAAGGAAGGAAGGAAGAGAGAAAGAGAGAAAGAAACAAAGAAAGAGAGAGAGAAAGAAAGAAAGAAAGAAAGAAGAATTTGAGTTTGACACTATGACTTTACAGCAATAACTACAATAACAGCTCTCTGCTGTCTGAGACAGTATACCATCAGTCTCTGTGAGATACATGGTCTCTCCCTGATACCATATCTGCTCGTCTCATGTGACTGATGGTCAGCGTTGCTCTACCAGTCTCCACTAGGCACAAGGCTGTTGAGCTCCAATCTGTTTCCAGTTTTCACTTCAGCTGATATCCTTAGCTGGGGTGCTCTATCATCTTTATAAGAGAATGAGGAGGTTCCACCATGGCCCAAGTCTTTCCCTGGTAATAGATCTTTCAGAAAATAAAAGCCCTAATACACCCAGTTATCCAACTAGAGAAAAATCCTATCTTTTTGCCCCACAAAGAGTGATCTATTTTCTCCTATCCTTGGCCGGAATGGGCATTCTTCTCCCCATGCCAAGCTCTTTGGAATATGAACTAGATAGAGCTTCTGCCAGCTAACTGCACCCCTCTATTGTCTCTGTGATCAAATATGAAATCTTCTGTTTGTCTTTTCGAGCCCCTCATAACCTGGCCCCTCCCTTCCTGTCTCTCCAGTCTTCCTATACCTTTCAGCCCTCCCTCCATATACTCTTTGATCCAGTGACATTGGTCTGCTTCCCTACTCCTCAATATTAGACACTCCATCTCCTAATCTAGGAATTTTCACAGGCTCTTCCTTTTGCCTAGAACTCCCTCCCACTTCATCTCTGCCTCCTGGTTTCCCTGGTTTCCTCCAAGTCCCACCTTCTTCAAAAAGCCTTTCTCAATCTCTCTTAATTCTAGTGCCTTCCCTCTATTGCTTATCTCCAATTTATCCTGTCTATATCTTGTTCATAGTTATTTGTATGTTGTCTTCTTAATTAGACTGTGAGGGTCTTGAGAGTAGGTCTATTTTTGCCTTCTTTTGTATCCCCAGAGCTTAGTACAGTGCCCAGCACGTAGTAAGGTACTTTATAAATGCTTGTTAAACACACAGAAATACATTTCACTTAGTGAGAGAATAGGAGGAAAAGGGGAGAAGTGGAATTAGAAGGAGGGTACATTAAGGAGGGGATTAGTACTAAATAAAACAAACTCTAAGGATGTACAAAAATATTTCTCCATCTTTATGAGGTGGTGAAGATTGAGAATCTAAAGAGATAACCATCAATTAGGGAATGTCTAAAAAAAAGTTATGGTATGTAAATATGTGCCCTAAGAAATTATGAAGGGGATGGTTGTAGCCAGACTTGCAAAGGCTTATATTAACTGATGCAGAGTGAAATGAACAGAATGAACAGAACACAGAGAACAATTTGTACAATGACAACTTTGAAAGAGTTAGGAATTGTAATCAGTGTCATGACCAACCACAATTCCAGAGGACTAATGATGCTACCTACCTCCTGGTACCGAGATTAAGGGCTCATAGTGAATAATGAGACATCAATTTTTGTAGACAAAGCCAATGAAGAAATTTGTTTCATTTATCTGCATGTGTTTGTAACATGGGTTTTCTTTTTCTTTTTTTTTTCTCATTTAGAGGGAGGAGAAAGGAAAGGCAGATTTTTGTTAATTGGAAATATATAAATATCTGCATGTATAATTTTTTTTTAAATAAAAGATTTAAAATATGCTTGTTGGCTGATTCTGGCTTAATTCTATTTTTTTTTAAACCATATTTCCTGTTTGCTGAGGCCAGCATCTCCATGAGAGACCACTCTCTAGTTTAGGGTCAAGAAATCTATATAATCTTGCTGTTTATTTTCCACATGCTAAACAATCCTCAGTCAGTATTCATTTTAGAAGCTGTCCTTCCAACTAACTGCCAAGGGCAAGATTCTGAGTGCTCAGAGTTTCAATTCCAAAACTCATCTATTATTTCATGTAGGTAATTGGGAAAGAGAAAAGCTACAAAACAAAACTAGATCAGGAAGCAAGACTTTTTCTCTCTCCTATCTATCTACATTCCTGATCAGAGAGAAAGAGAGACAGTCTTACAGAGAGAGAGAGACAGAAAAAGAGAGAGAAACAAAGCTCTTTCCAGACAGCTTTGAGCCCACCCTACATTTATACTCTGTTCCCCCAGGGTGTCAGAGTACCAGTAAAGTACAGACAAAATAAGGGAAAGGGGGTAATGTAACTAGGAAGGCTAAAGTTTAATGAGCATTCCTCTCTCTTCAAATCACTTTAAAAAGGCTTTCTGGAGGAGGGAACATTTTAGGACTTTCATTAATATAACACAATGTATTCTCCATTAAAAATAAAAGATATTTCCAATTTTTTTATACTTACAGAGAAAACATGAATAGCTTTATGCAGCTGTCTTTTTTTCTTCTAAATAATAACCCTAAGTCTTTCAGAATTGATTATATTTCGAATATTGTTGTTATCATATCAATTGTTCTCTTGGTTCTACTCACTTCACTTTGGATCAATTCATACTTCCAAGTCTTCCCAGGTTTTCTTTGGAAACCATCCCCTTCAGCCTTTCTTAAAGCATAGTAATATTTCATCACATTTACATACCATGACTTGTTCAATCATTCCCCAATTGACAAACCCTTCAGTTTCTAATTCTTTGCTACCACAAAAAGAACTGCTATAAATATCTTTGTACATATGAGTCCTTTTCCTCTCTCTTTAATCTCTTTGAGGTATATTCCTAGTAGCTTAGGGACTCTGATCAACACATTGACCAACCACAGTTTCAAAGGACTCAGGATGAAACATTCTGCTCACTTTCGGATAGAGAAGTAATAGACTCAGAGTGAAGATTGAGGTATATTTTCTCTTCCTTCCTTCCTTCCTTCCTTCCTTCCTTCCCTCCTCTTTCTTCCTTCCTTTCTTTTTCTTCCTTTCTTCCTTTCTTTCTTTCCTCCCTCCCTCCTTCTTCTTTTTCCTTCTTCCTTCCTTCCTTCCCTCCCTCCTCCTTCCTTCCTTTCCTTCTTTTTTCTTCTTCCTTCCCTCCCTACTTCCTCTTTTCCTTCTTCCTTCCTTCCTTACCTCCCTCCTCCTTCCTTCCTTTCTTTTTCTTTCTTCCTTCCCTTCCTCCTTCCTCTTTTTCTTCCTCCCTTCCTTTTTTTCTTTTTCTTTCTTTCCTTCTTTTTCTTTCTTTCTTCCTTTCTTTCCTCCCTTCCTTGCTTCTTTCTTTTTGGACATGGATAATAAGGGAATTTGTTTTGCATGACTATGCATATTTGTAATAGACTTTGTTTTTCTTGCCTTCTCAAGGCAAGAGGAGGGGGAGGAAGGGAGGGAGCACGGAGAGAATTTGGAACTGAAAGTAAAATAAAACCAAATTTTAAAAAACTAACAACCCTAATATCTAGTTCCAATAGTGGGATCACTGGAATAAATATATTTAAAAGCATAATGATAAAGTAGATAGAGAATTTGACTTGGATACAGAAGAACTGGGTTTAAATAAGTGGCTCTGCTATTTACTAGCTGAGTACTCCTGGGCAAGTAAGCCAAACTGTCTGAGCCTCAGTTTCCTCAGGATACTTGCACACATATCTCCTAAAGTGGTTCTAAGGGAAGCACTTTACGGGCCTTAAAACATTATGCAAAAGTAAATTATCATGATCAGTCTCAAAATAATTGTAAAGATTGCTCTCCAAAAAAATTGAATCAATTTATGATTCAGCTAGCAATGTAATGGATTAGCTGTTTCCCCATAGTTCTACCAACACTGAACTTGATTATTTTAAATTACTTCTGATAATTTTATTAGTGTACCTTAAATTTGTTTTAGTTTGCATTTCTCTGATTATTAGAGTTTGAACAATTTTCCAAATGATTATTAAAAACTCACTGGGTTGGTTTTATTTTTTTTTTTGCAGTAATTTATTTCATCATTTCCCCTCCACTGGAGAATAGGCATTACTCATGTATTTGTATCAGCTTCTTAGAGCTGTAAAAAAGAATATAAGATTTTTATCAGAAGTATGTATTACAAAGATTTTTTTCAATTATTTCTTTTTTATTATTTTGGAACTAGTGCTTTTTGTTATGTAAAATCATTTTACTCATATGTAAATAAATCCATCTATTTTGTCCCCAATAATTGCTTCCATTTGTTCAATAGAAAAAATATTCTCCTTTCCACAAATGATCTAAATATGCTATTCCTCTTTCTTTCCATTTTTTGTTATGATTTTTAAATCTTTACATCACTGATACATTTTGAACTTTTGGGAGTATGTGGTGAGGTATAAATATAAATACTTCCCCCACCCCTCCACATTCACTGCTATGTAATTACCCCAATATTTTTCTTAGTCATGATTCCTTGAAAAGATGGTAGATTGAGTATTCATGACTATAGCTTGCTCCCCTGCACCATGTCAAAATGATAAAAACTACCAAATATGTTTTAAGAGAAGAAAAGAAAAAACCTTAACAGAAAGAAATTAATAGGAAAGTAAACATAAAAAAATGAGAACAAAAAGGAACATACAATAAATTACTATCTGATTAAAGAAAGGTAACAAGAAGCATGGCTTTTTAAGTCAGACTGGTCTTAGAAGAGGAAAACTTGAATTCAAGTCTTACTTCTGATACATGCTAGTTATGTGGTCACTTAACCTCTTAGTGCCCCCAAGTAGCTCTCTTAGGCTGTAAGTTACAAATGAGTTATCTATCTGATGATTAGCAGAATGAGTTTCCATATAGGAAGTCCTCCCTCATAGGTCCAGACCAAAACCAAAACTCCAAATGTGGGAGGAGGAGAGAGAAAAAGAGAAAGAGAAAGACAGAGACAAAAACTGAGAGAGAGATAGAGAGAGATCACCAGAAGAAATTAACATGACCATAACTATACTTAAACTTCTAGAAGAGAGAATAAGAAACACAAGAAGCTCCACAGTGGTTTAGAATCAACATAAGAGACATAAAGATGGTCTGGCTTCTATAATATGGAAATTAAATTGCTGAAAGAAAATGAACTTGAGAATTGACAAAGCATAAAAGATGGTGGAAAGTTTCGATAAACCAGTGGACTCTGAGGATTAAAATGGCAGACAGAACAAAAAGTGTAAAGATGAAAGAGCAAAGCAAAACATCAAAACAAAAGCACTAGAAGAAGACCTCTGTTCTATATAAATGAAAGCAAAAGAGCAGAGTTCATTGATACAATCTGAGAAATTTTGGTCTCCCAGGAAAATATAAAGAAACAAGAAGTCTTTATTTAGACCATATTTTAGGGAATTATGGGGGGGGGGGAGTTGGCCAGAACTGGAAACAGAGGACAATGTACAAACAGATAAAATTCACAGTATACAGACACTGACAGACTCTGAACTTAACTCACCCTAATAGTTAATTTCTGCAGCTTCAATGTCAAAAAGAGTCCTGCGACCAACCAGGATGGAGCAATTTACTATCAACAAATAAGATTTTGAATTGTGAAATATTACTCAAAAAGAACAATTAATAATAGAAATGGGAAGATGGCTATTCAGCGAGGCCAGAAAATATAATTCTTTCCTGAAAGATTTAGAACTGAGCAGAGATTTCAACATACAAATTCACTGAACAACTAAATTATAAAGTTATCTAGAAATGAATGCAAGTAAGGAGCATAGGTTATTTTAATGTTTATATGATGTGAGGATGTTGAATCTGTTTTAGGTTGTTAGTTACATCTGGTATAATGGTCATTAGTTTTAAAAGGGGGTAGGAACTTGTAGAAAAATCCCTTGAAAACTAGACAAATTTGGATTATCATAAGGGCTGAAGGTAAAGGAAGGCACAGGGGCAGAGAAGAGAGAATAGTATTTTTAAAAATTAGTCCATAAGTTGTTTGATCAAACAAAGAGATACAAGTGGTGGACTAAGGGTGATTCCTAAATCACACTTTTATCTGGGATAGGAAAGGAGGGTGAAATAATTTTTAGATGATAAAAGTAAAAACAAGATCCCAGAATCTGCACTGAAGAAGAGGGAGGCATAGGAAAGGAAGGATAAAGAGGTTAAGGTTGAATTGTTATAAAAATAAGACAAATTTTATCTGTATTTAATGTGGGCAAGGGTGTTGTTAATGCAGGAAGTCATATCATATTGTTAAAAAAAACACAACTACTATAGCACTTTATATTAATAGAAAGGGGTGTGTGTGCAAGTGCATGCATGTACAACAGCAGCCTTTCTTTTTTTTTTCTTTTTAGTCTAGATCTATTATTTCATTAGTTGTGGGGACTCCCAGTTTAGGCACTCCATCACAAATGCAGATAGGTAACTCATCAGTAAATTATAATGTTAGAGTTGAATGGAACACTAATAGTTTAAGTTATTTCCCAATGGTCACATAGCTTATGAATCAAAGGCAGGTCTTGAATATAGATTTTGCTGCTTCCAAGGCTGGTACTTCAGGAAAAACCAAACAAATTATAATCTTGAATACTAATGGACTGAATTCACCAACAAAAAGGACATTAATTTTCAGAACAGATTAGAAAACAAGACTCCAAACAATTAGCTGCTTATAAGAAATGTATCTAAAGTCTAGAAATTCGTGTAGATTCAAAGAGAAGAGTTGGAATTAAATTAAATTAGGTTTCAGTTATATTCAAAGATTTCATAAATGACAATGGCATAGATACCATTAAGAGAGATAAGCCAAGAAACTACATTAGAATACTAATATAGCAAAGGTATTATTGAGAATTTAAAAATCAAGATTTGATACAATAATTGACATGTCAAGATTTTTAAAGAAAAAGCCAAATGATTTTTTTAAAGACCTAGATGTCAAAGTCCTAATTCTAAGTGACCTTAATGATCCTCTGACAGAGTTTGACAAATCCAACAGAAAATTTAAAAGGAGAAAATTATATTCACTAACAAAATGTTAGGGGGAAGGATTTAATGTATCTATAGAGATTTCTGAATGGGAATCTTAAAGAAAATAAATTTTCAGATTAAAGTTGAATTTATACAAAAATTAATTATATTTGAGTGCACAAGAACTCGTAAACAAAAGTTAGAAGTCTTAAACATATCTTTTCTGTTTTTTAACATAGTAAAAAGAGTAATCAATAAAAACATGGAACAAAATATATAGACTTAAATAAAGACTAAAGGATGACATTTCAAATAACAAGTGGGTCAAAGACAAAATTATAGAAACAACTAAAATTTATATTAAAAAGAATGACAATAATAAGACAATATGCCAAAATATATGAAATATAGTTAAAGTAGTATTCAGAGGAAAATTTGTGTCCTTAAACACATATTTTAAAAAGACAAAAGGGAAAGACTAATAAAATATTGGGACTAATATAATATTGAGCATGCAATTTTTTGAAGGCTGGGAAACCCATAAGTTAATAAGACAAAAGAGATTTTAAAATTTTTAAATAAGAGAAATAGAATTTAAACTAGAAAAAATTAACAAAATTGATACACTATTAGCTAATTTGAAAGAAAGAGAAAATTAATAAAATCACAAATGAAGCAGAGCACCAGCCCTGGAGTCAAGAGAACCCAAGTTCAGTTCTGGCCTCAGACATTTAACACCCACACAAAAAAAACTAGGCATGTAACGTTGGGAAAGTTACTTACCCCCAATTGCCCTCCAAAAGGCCAAAAAAAAAAAGAAGTGGATGAATTCACAGCTAATAGCAAAGAAATAAAGAATATTAACAGAAAACTATTATACTGAATGATTTAGCAACAAAACTGAAATATATAAATGAAATAAATATTTTTCAAGAATAAAAGGTACAAAATTACCTAAACAGTAAATAAATAATCCTAACCAAAGGCATCCACCACATGGCCAGCAAGTGGCACAAGCCCAGATTAAAATATAATTAGGAAATATTTAACAAAATAAATAAAAATACAATAAAACATAGATAACATTTTATTTTAAAACTAAATCAATATATACAGCCAGCAGCTTCCTTACATAATTTAATGGTCTTGTTTCTATTTGAATTTGACACCACTGATTTAAACACTATAACTTCAGAAAAAGAATTTAAGAAAGACAAAGATGAACTCCCATAGAGGAAAAAAATTATTCCCTAATGTTTTCTGTTTGGGGTTATCAATCACTAATAATTTTTATATATTTAATTTTATAATGGCATTTTCTGTTCTGTTCTACTAAACTATTTTTCTTCTAGTATTGCAAAGACAGAATGCTATAGTGAATAAGAAGGTAGCCTTAGAGCCTGGAGGCCCTACTGTTAAGCCCTATCTCTGACATATGCCAGATGTGTGATCCTGAACTCTCAGCACTTTTCAGTGTTTCAAGCAATGATTTAAGAGTATATATTGTAAAGAAAGTGAGCTACATTGGTAAATAGAATTTCATCATTTGAGAGTTTCCCTATACCAATGAAATCACAGGCCCAGTTCCTATCCCTGTCATATCTACCGTGTTTCCCCGATAATAAGACACTGTCTTATTATTTTTTTTTTGGACAGAAAAACACCAGAGGGCTTATTTTCAGGGGAGAGCTTATTTTAATGAACATTGACAGCAATTTTAATAAACAGGTAAATGTGAACAAAAAAAAGTACCTTTATTCAATAATGATCATGTCATCTTCTTCAACAACATCGTCATAAGTGTCCATACCCTGAATTCTGTCCTGGAGGTCTTGCGCCTCCATTTCCTTCAGAAGAAGTGGACCCAATCTGTCATGTCCAGCAATATAGCTCTCTTTAAATGAATATGTCTTGTCCAGGTAACCTGCTCATAGTGCCTTGGCGACACAGCTGTCAGTAATTTTATCCCATGACTTCTTCACCCAAGTCATGACTTCTTGCAGACAGGGCTTCACAAAGTTTCCACACTGATTTCTTTCCATTCTATTTTCAATGTAGTCATTGACTTCCATGCACAAATGGTCCTTGAATGCCTTGTTTATTGCAATATCAAGGGTTTGGAGATAGGCAGTCATTCCTGCAGGAATCATTACTTGATCTATTCTTCTCTCTGCAAGGAACTTCTTCATTTCTTTAGTGCAGTGAGTGCTGGCTGAATCCCAGACTATCAGACCTCTTTGGTTACCTCGCATAACAAGTGGCAGCATTAAATCAACCCACTTTCTTATAACGGCTTGTGTACACCAGGCTTTTTCGGTTTCAAGAACGTAAATGCCAGATACACGTTCAATCTTATCTTTCTTGCCCTTACTGATGATTAGAGGTGTGGCTTTCTTTCCATCCAAACGAATTGCCAAAACACAGGTGACCCATGCACTTTCATAGCCAGTGGTGGGAATGTAGGTTGACGTTGCACCCCTGTGATGAATTGCTGTTTGAGATCCTTGTCCGATAAACACTGCAGTTTCATCCACAGCAATCATATTGCAGGTTTGGTACTTGGAAATGTCAATCCTATCAATAAAGGACTTGAATGCAAGTGCACGTTTAATAACTTCAGCATCTTCCAGCTTAAACAGTGTTGTTGATCTTCTTAGGGACAGTTCATACCGTTGAAGGAAACCGTCCAACCAGTGTTGTGATGCTTTGAATCCTTCTGAGACCATTTCAAACTCTGGTGCCATTGAAAGGCTAAATGCTTGAATATCAGCGCACAACCAAGGCCTTTGCTCTCCTGTCAGCAATCCATTCACCAATGAGGATCTCCAAGTCAGTATATAAGGGCTGCCGACCTGATCCAGACCTGCGCTTTTTCCCTTTTCCCTCATCCACCTGTTGATTGAGGTTATTATAATCTGCTCTCCATTTTCTGACCATTTGAAGATCCAAAAGTTTTTCTTTACAGAAAACTGCAAGATTCTTGCCATGTGACTCCTCTACAATTGCTTTCTTATACTCAACAGTATACGGTAGCTCTTCCTTTTTGTACTCATGTCTGGGGGTCAAAACAGACAGAATAATAAAATTATGACCATCAGTCCTTCTTTTCACTCCATCATGCCCCCTGAGTTCTTCTTTTTTCCTCCATCATGCCCTTTTTATCCTCCATGATGCCCCCTCACTCCCACTTACATACCGGGTTTTTATGTTGTCCTGCCTCAGCTCTCCTCCGCCGCACTGCTCTCAGTGGCGCCAGCAAGCAAATCACTGGGGAAGAACAGGATGACGCGCTCACTGCTGCAGCTCTGATTGGATGCAGCTCGGAGCGTGGCGTGCGTTTCACCCGGGGGGGGGGGGATGGTGCATACAGAGGGTACCGTAATGTAGCGTGTAGCGCAGGGGGTCACCTTCACTACAGTAGCAATCTCAATAGGGCTTATTTTCGGGGGAGGGCTTATTTTAGAGGAATCTTACACAGTAAGGGGAGGGCTTATTTTCGGGATAGGTCTTATTATCGGGGAAACACGGTAATATTAAATAATTTTGATTATTTCCCCTTTACAATATATATATATGAAATCCAGTAGTATGACTTGCCCTTTATCAATTTTCTTCATCTACCTTTAGTACTCTTGCCAATATGTCATCGATGTAAATGTTATTATTGTTTTACCTAACGCAAAGTAGCCCCTTTTATTTTAATTGAATTGAAACTTTAATCAAATTTACATCCAATTTATAAATGTGAAGCTCTGGCATTTTTTCTATGTTGACTCTACCTAACCATGGGCAAAGGATTTTCTCTTCAGTTCTTTTATTTCTTTAAAATGCTCAAAAATAATTTTCCTGTAGTCCTTTATGGTTAATATATAATTACTTGGTATGTCACATCATTACTATTAATGGAATTTCTCTATCAATTATCCCTAATTTTTTGTTAGTAAAATAAAAAGATCCATGTTATGTGCATTTTTCTTATATGCTTACTAAAATAATTGTTTCATTTATTTTTATTGAGCTCTTGAATTTTCTAAGCAGGCAATGATGTCATCTGAATACAGAAATACTTTAGCTTTTTCATTGCCTTTAATTCCTTTGAAATGCCATATTGTAACAGTTAACACTTTTAAGACCACACTACTACTTTACATGTATTTTGGTGAAAACTCCTCTAACACTTCTCCATTTCAAATAACATCTTTGCTCTGAATAGATATTCTGTCATTGAATTTTAATTTCTTCATTTGTAAATTGAAGCAGTCTGGACTAGATAACCTGTTTGGTCCTTCTTGCTCTAAAAATTTTTAAGGTGGTACAGTGGATATAGCACTGGGCCTAGAGTGAGGAAGAGATGAGTTCAAATCTAGCCTCAGACACTTACTAAATGGGTGACCCTGGGCAAGTCATTCAACCTCTGTCTGCCCCAGTTTCCTCAACTGTACAATGGTGATGATGATAATAACATCCACCTCCCAAGGCTATCATGAGGATCAAATGAAATAATGCCTGACACATAGTAAGAACTCACCCCCAACTCTGGAGGCTTGCATGTCTAACAGTGCACTTCAAGAACTCCCACCAGTGTACTTCCCATTAACAATCAGCACTAGACTAAAATTAACTCTTAGCAAAGGCATTTCTTCAAATGGCATAGGAAGAATAGTAGTTAGAAAACTCCCTCCATTAGGCAGGGGCACACTCTTCCCACAAATATACGTGGTATCCATGGGAAAAGTGGGTTCAAACTTAGAGTACAATAGTAATGAGGCACAGATATAATGAGACATGTTTGTAGAGTTTTATGGAATCCTACTTGAATGCAGCATTTCTGCTGGGCAAGATGTTCAACAGAGTTCCCATGGTCCACTCCTTTCCATAGTCCAATTCTCTTCTGCGGAGGGTCACATTCCTTGAAGCTGCTTATGCCTGCTTCTTGCTGGATTTAGTTGTTCAGTAGCTTCCTTTCAAAGTTACATGGCCAATGGTGGTAGGAAGAGAGATATCCTCCCCTCCTTCCTTCCTTCAGGGGTCTCACACTATAACACTCTGAACTTTGACTCAATCAGTGAGGTGTTCACACTCCATAAAGAGATCACAGAATGTTGCATCTTGTTAACACATTAACTGAATTCTGTGACTACATCAACTTGAACTGGAGGAAGTGAGAGGGAAGAATTATATTCCTGCTCCCTTTTACATAAATTTGCTGGGAAATTGTTTCTGGGATTTAGACCCATGTCTTTAAATTTTATATATTTCATAATTCCAATTTTTTCTTGGTTTCTGTAGGTTTTTTGAGGGAAACTTGATGAGATCCTGGTTGATTTTTTTTATATAACCTGTTTTTTCCTTCTGGTAAACTAAAGGGTCTTTTTCTTTGTCATAATAATTTTGTAGCAGAATGATAAACTGCCTGGGTTAGTTTGAATTTGAAGTTTCTCCTTGCTGATAGACTATGGCTTCCTTTAATTTACCTGGTGTCACTTGTTCTTGGTGATTCTGGGTTATTTTGTGAATAATTTTCTGAACTATAGTGATTAGCTGGTCTCCCTCTCAGTTGTTTTCTAAGACCCCAATAATTTGAATTTTTTTCCTCCTATTTCTAAATGTTTTTAAATCTCTTTCCAGTTATTTTCTGAACTTGTTTTTCTACTTTAAATCTATAATCTGCTATTCTGTCTTCCAATTTATTCACGCAGCCTTTGGCTACATCCACTTCTATTTTCAAATTATCTGTGCTATTTGCTATAATCTCTTCCAAAGAGTCAATGTTTCCTTTAGTTCCTCTTGGGATTTCTAAGTTACAGTTGCTTTTTTTTATTCCATTTACAGTTTTCTCTCTAGTTTTAATTCTTTCCTGAATTCCTTCACTATGTATCTATAATCCTATAGAGGGTACTCAGGGCTCTCACTGCCCTCACTGACAAGGACTTCGCTCTGGGATTAGCCCATCTCTTTATACAAGCTATAAAAATTCTCATTGACAGCATCAATGAGCACTTGGTTTTTCTCTTGACTCCTGAAAATGGTGTGAGATTCCTTGTTAAGCTTTATCCTTTCTTAAGGTATGGCTGTCTCAGAGCCTTGTCCTGAGTTGCCCTACTGACATTCCATGAAATCAGTAGATCCGGATCAAAAGAGACAATTACAAATCCTGTTCTGTATTCAAGGTACTGTTAGTTTTTCCTTTTGCTGTGGAAATCTAACCCAAATTCATACATTCCAAGGGAAAATGTTGAGTGGGGGCAGAACGAGCCAAATGCTGACATTTCACAGGGAAATTTTGGATGAAAGACATGAGCCAAAAAAGAGAGAAGCCCCCAATGCTGAACCAAGTCCATTGTTGAACTAAGAGCTTTGGTTCTAGGCTGCAACTTTTTGAGGTTGTCTCTTAGGATTTCTTGCATTTATTTCCAATTCTTCTTTTATGCATTTCTTCTCTATTTTATTTTTGCTTTCTTTATACAGTTTATATGTGTGTATATACATGTACACACAAATGTTATATATAATATATGTTTGTGCATATGTATATAATAATAGCTAAGATTTAAATAGTATCTACTATGTGTCAAGTACTGTGCTACATACTTTACAAATATTATCTCATTTTATCCTCACAGTAACCCTGAGAGATTGATGCTATTATTATTCCCTTTTAATAATAGCCAACATATTATATAGAGCTTCCTATATATAGGCACTATGTACTAAGAATTCTACAATTATTCTCTCATTTGATTCTCATAGCAACCCTTCAAGGTAAGTGCTGTTGTTATCCCTTTTTACAGATGAGGAAACTGAGGCAAAGAGAGGTTAAGTGGTCACACAGGGTCACACAGCTAGTAAATGCCTGAGGTCACATTTTAACTCTAGCTTTCCTGACTCCAGCCCCAGTGTACATATGTATATGTGTCTATGTGTGTCTCTCTGTATATACACAGAGAGACAGAGAGAGAGAGAGAGAGAGAGAGAGAGAGAGAGAGAGAGAGAGAGATATCATGTGGTATCAGACCTCTTCAGTTTTCATTTTGTTTCTGTTAATTTTTGAGAGGGATCGTGAGGAGCCTGATTTCCTTAAAGTCTCTCATCATTCTGTCTTCCTGGATGTCCGTAGCAGAGATCTTGATGGTTTAAGTCAACACAGCATCACTAACCACAAGTATGAGGTGAATAGACAAAAAGCAGAAATGAGAGGGAAATCAGCAAACAGATGCTTGCAAGCTGCTTAGATCCTGGTGGATGTGGTGTTTGAGGTCTGGGCGTGGGGAGGTAAGAACCACATCTACACTCAATGGAGAAGGGGAGATTTCAAAGCTATTTGGTACAAGTCAGGCTGGGCCATGCCCAACTTAGTGATTTCTAAGGCAGAATCAAAGTAAGATGCAAAAGTTGTTTCCCAACAAGGACACTATGGCATAGGAATAAAGCTGTGAAGGAGCTTTTGTTTAGACAGAATATATAGCTGTCTACATGGTGAAATTTCAGGTACTTTGTCTTTTTTATCTGAGATTCAATCATTGGCCCTTCATTCCTTTGGGTTGGGTATGAGCTATCTAGGGTCTTCTTTGGAAGAAAGAACACGCTTAGTTTCTCATACCTCAGAGCAAACATATATCAAGAGTCTTTTCTCTCTGCAGGAGAAACTGAGATATTATGAGGTCACTGGGCATCTGAACTGGTGAAAGAGGAGTATCTGTTAGAAAACCAAGAAGACACTTCAGAAAATGGAGGCAAGAGTTTCGGTAAATCCATTTCCTAAATTTGAGCAGGGGAATAAGGTACAAGGGACAGCTGAATGTAGCTCCGAGCCCCTTTCTCCAAAAACACTGACTTTAGCATAAAGGTTGTGTATGTCCATTCTCAGCTAAAGTTTCCACTTCTCCACCCCTAAAATGTACCCCACTAAAGTATAGGCTATACTATTCAAACCATGATACTACAATTTCCTTTCCCCACTCTCATGGCAAACTCCCCAGGAGAGCCCACTGGACATGCCATAGGGTCTCTGAATGCAGAAAGGGATGTCCAGAGTGGGGATGGGGAAAAGGGGGTCTTGCCGCTGGGTGTGCAGCCTGATGAAAGTGTCTCCCCTTTGTTCTAGAAAATGAGTTTGGCAGCTTGTCCCAATTGAAGAGATTCATATCCATTCAGAAAACACAAACGTCTCCATCTAGGCCAGGTTTAAATTAGCTTGCTGGACTGTACTCAGCTGGTTACAATTCTAGTCCCACAGGCTCTGGGGTTTCACTTTTAACATTGATTTATGGGAAACACAAGTTTGCCTGAAATCCATCTGAATTCTTTCTGTGTGAAGCAATGATAACTGTGGGGAGGGAAGGGACTGGCACTCAAAGGATGGGGACCTAAGACACTGAAATCTCCCCAAATGGCCCTAACCCATTGGCCATGATGTCCAGGGTACAAAGTCACATAGTGGGATGCAGGCTGCTTTTTCAGGGCTCAGCATCTATAGCCCAGAGATGTCAGCCCCACAACCATCCCAGCTCTGTTTCTTCTAGGACGAGTGGAAGTTGGTTGTATCTGAATTCAGATCAAGAGTCTATACCAAGTGGGACACAAGAAGTAATGGGGATGAGGGCAGGGCAGGGAGCAGGCAGAAAACGCAAACCCTCCAGATCACCTGCAAACAGCAGTGGTCACTGAACTCTGCCTTAATCCCGGGGTTTGCTTATAGTTTGATGCTTTTACCATCTCTTCTAGTAAGGGGCAGGATGAGTAGAAACTCATCCATAGAATAATCCCATAGGAAAAGCATGTGGAACACTTTGGAGACATGCGTCACTTTACAAAGCACATAGGTTAACCCCTCTCCCAAGACCCAGAGTGACATGAGGCTCTCTCTCTCTCTCTCCTGATTGATGGTGATGAAGGCCCTACCCTACCAGGGCAGTGTTGGCAAGAGGCAAAGAGCTTCTGTTCTTAGTCAGGCCCCTCTCCTTGTGAGTGTCTTCTTTCAGTCTTTGTCAGGACTCTCCCGGAAAGAGTCCCCGTCAAATCCCCAGAACGCTTTGAGTCTTCTTCAGGTGTTGAGTTGCTTTGGGCATTCCTGGTTTCCAGCTTCAGATGAGAAGATGGATGAAGTTGACCTCATTTCATATTTCTGAGAAGACAAGACGGGAGAAGGCAGTCTCCATCAAGTCCCTAGTGAACCCCAGCTTTCTACTCTAGAGACTTAGAAGAGTTTCCCATTGGGTGAGATCTAGAATGCTTTTTTCTTGGTTGAGCTGTTATCTCAATCCCAGTGGGAGAGCTCCTTTACTCATTATTGTCTGGTATACATTGTCCTATGTATACCTTCTCTGATTTCTGTTTTGGTACAATTTGGATAAATGGGTTTCTTTACTATTCTCTATATGTGTTCACTACGGAATTGGTATTAGATGGGGAAGGGGTCAAACCTTGGATATAGAACTGGGGTCCCCTCTTTTCCACAAAATGAAAAAGTGATCAAAAGTTAACTCAAATCTGATCATATTCTCTAAACAAATAATATTTAAGGAAGCAGATATATAGAATTATTCCTAGCCTGATATCTCCTCTCTCTGAGGACAGCAGAGAGTAGCCTCTGGCTGCAACCTCCCCTTTCCCTTTGTGCCAGGAATGAAAGTCTCCCTTGGAAAAGGGTAAGAGGGAAAGAGGCTAGAGATGTCTATTCAGCCTCCCTTGAGCTACACGCAATATGAGCAGCCCCCAGTCATATGTGGAGCATCACCACACATGTGGGGCCCACATACTCACTTCTATCTCTACATAGGGTACTATGGAAGTTGTTGGGCACTTCAGGACAGGAGCTTAGTAGGCATTTAATAAATGCTTATTAACTGACTGAATTAAATGCATAGTATATACTAAGCACTAAGAACTGGTGATACAAAAAATGGTAAAAGAGAGTCTCTGCCCTCAAGTTGTTCATAGTCTCATGGGGGAGACAAGATGCAAACAAATATGTTCAGTCAAGCTATATACAGGCAGACTTTGGAGATATTGTGGGTTTGGTTCCAGACCATGGCAATAAAACAAATATTGCAATAAAGTGAGTCACAAATTTTTTGGTTTCCCAGTGCATATAAAAGTTATATTTATACTATGCTATAGTCTATAAGCATGCAATAGTATTATATATAAAAAGCAGTGTACATACCTTAATTTAAAAATACTTTATTGCTAAAAAATGTTAACCATTATCTGAGCCATCAGTGAGTTGGAATCCTTTTGCTGGTGGAGGGTTTTGCTTTGCTGTTGATGGCTACTGACTGATTAGGGTGGTGGTTGATGAAGGCTAAGGTGGCTGAGGCAATTTCTTTTCTTTACTTTTTTGCTTTTTGGAAGGGGGAAGGGAGGGCAATTGGAGTTCAGTGACTTACCCAAGGCCACACAGCTAGTAACTGTTAAGTTTCTGAGGCCGGATTTGAACTCAGGTCCTCCTAACTCCAGGGCCGGTCCTCTGTTCATTGAACCACCTAGCCACCCCTAGGCAATTTCTTAAAATAAGACAATAATGAATTTTGCTTCGTGGATTGACTCTTCCTTTCACTTAAACCTTACAGACCATTATGGGATTATTAATTGGTCTAATTTCAATATTATTGTGTCTCAGGGAGTAGGGAGGCTGGAGGAGAGGGGGAGAGACAGCAAATGCCCTGTCTGTGGAGCAGTCAGAACATGGACAACATTTATCAATTAAGTTCTCCATCTTATTATGGGCATGGTTTGTGGTGCCCCAAAACAATTATAATAATAACATCAAAGATCACTGATCACACATAACCATAACAGACATTACGATAATAAAAAAGTTTGAAATATTATAAGAATTAGCAAAATATGACACAGAGATACAATGTAAGCACATGCTGGTGGAAAAATGACACCAACAGATTTGCTTGATGTAGGGTTGCCACAAACTTTCAATTTATAAAAAATTCAGTATCTGTAAAGCATAATAAAGTGAAGCCAAATAAAATGAGATATGCCTGTATAGGATAAATTCAAAACAATCAACAGAGGGGAAAGTACTAGAATTAAGGGAGATTAGGAAAAGCCTCATATAGAAGGTGAAATTTTAATAAGAGCATGTGCTCATATCATGTCTCTGTGTCACGTTTCAGTCATTCTCACAATATTTAAAACTTATGGCATAAATAACATTTGTAAAGGGTGGGCTGATCTCACATGCCCTGTCCCCAGGTGCCACAGACTAGGCTTCAGAGATCGGGGCTAATTCCTCATAACTGGATGACTGAGGCAAAGAGGACCAGACTCTGGGGAAGTCATCTCTCTCCAATGGTATACAAAAGTGAACTGGTGGGCGGCTAGGTGGCGCAGTGAATAGAGCACCAGCCCTGGAGTCAGAAGGACCTGGGTTCTGATCCAGCTTTAGACACTTAACACAAAAAATAGCCGTGTGACCTTGGGCAAGTCACTTAACCCCAATTGCCCTCCAAAAAGAAAAAAAAGTGAATTGGTAAAAGGCTTCAAACAGCACTTGCTCCTTTTTAAAACTTCTAGGCACATTCATTCTCCATTCCATTCACATTCCCTAGGAACAAAATATGGCAACTTGCAGAAGAAGCTTGTGGCAAGCAGTTTATCTTTACCCAGATTGCCTCAGGTTCCTGGTTGCCTGCTGAATTTCCACTTCCTTTTCTGAGACTAGAATTCTTAAGAATGAACTTTTTCTATGGCCAAGATGAAGCAGCCATTGATGGAGTCTCCTCAAGGGTACTGGTATACCCATGCTCCCAAGCAGTCTGAAAGGAGAGATCTTGAGAGTAGACTAGCCTTAGGGGTTAAATTTGTAATTTTCCAAGTTCAAGAAGTTAGGTACCAGCCTCCTGAAGGATAAAGATTTCATCATTTGGGGCGGCTAGGTGGCACAGTGAATAGAGCACCGGCCCTGGAATCAGGAGGACCTGAGATCAAATCTGGCCTCAGACACTTAAACATGTACTAGCCATGTGACCTTGGGCAAGTCACTTAACCCCAATTGCCTTGCTTTCCTCCCTCCAAAAAAGCAAAAAAAAAAAAAAGATTTTAGCATTGGCTTGAATTTAGAGCAAACATAGATACTAAAGCCAGACTCAGTCAACAGCAGTCAAACAAGCATTTTATTATAAGTGCTTACAATGTGCCAGGTACGAAGCTAAGTGCTGAGAATACAAATACAAGCAAAAAGAAGGAAGGATAATCCTTGCCCTCAAGGCGTTTACATTCTAGTGAGGGAAGACAACCACATGAAACTGAAAAGGAGAATGGTGGATGGTACTGAACTTGAGGGCATTATGGAAGAGCACAGATGGGAGCCCAGTGAAAAATGAAGCAATGTTTGGTCTAAGAGTACTCCTTAAACAGAGATTCTGGGAGGAATCATCCAATCAGAGGGAGGGACCCCAGGGGGTTGAAGAAACTTCCAAGTGTGAATTCCGGGGCTGAAGTGATCTGCCAATATGTCTAGATGGCAGCCTGGCGAAAGGAAGACTAGAGTCTTTCCTTCCTGCTGTTGCTATGGATTGCTCAGAGAGCACAGGCCCAAGGTAACTGAAGACTGCTTATTCAGCAGCCTTAGAGTAGGGGAATTCTAACTGTCTGAGTGTTTTTTGTTTCTATGTTTGTTCATGGTACCAAAAGACTGTCCTGTACCCAACAATTCTATGGGAGTACCTGTGGACACATAGAGGACACAGTTACTCATAATTAGGAAAAGCTAAACACAAGCTACATCTAAGCTTTACCTTAGAGATTTCCCTGGAGTAAAACTCCATGGTGGGAACAAAGAACCAAAGAGAAAATAACCTTCTTCAAGCCAGGTCCCCAGGATTAAACCCAGTCCATCAGAATCCAATCAGAATCTTTGAAAGGAGCCTGGGCCACAGGAGATGTAATATAACATAGAGCAGGCATTGTGTATTCTGTTCTGGTTCTGCTGACCTTTCTTTGTATTCTTCATGTTTATCATTCGTTCAGTCATCATAGGAAGACACACACAAATCAAAAATCCCAGTTTCCAACTGACCCATCTTTCTGAATCAGTCCAAACGTTAAAAATGCAGCTTCCCCACCCCAATCTCACTCCAGCACAACATATTCATGCCCACCAGCCAGCAGACTCCAGTGTGTTTTCCACAGCAAACACTCCTAAAAGTTTAAATATAATGGCAAAGTAACAAAAAGTAGGGTCCAGGAAGCTAATGAAAGAGCATAGGTGCTCCCCAGACCACTCTTTTCTCTGGAGATTCTTACTGAGTTACCAGAACAGAGCATTGGTGGGAAGAACAGTATACTTCTCAGGCAGTCTTGGTGATTGCTGCTGGCCCCAGGAAGCTACTTTCATTCCCTCATTTCAGACAAGGAATTTTGCTTGGTTCCTTGTACTGTTAACTTTTTTATATTTTTCTTTTTTTAGTACTGAATTGCATCTTTTTTCATTTCTTTTCGCTCTATTTTCTTGGGTTGCCATCAACTGGGGAATGACTGAACGAGTTGTGGTATATGATTGTGATGGAACAGTACTGTGCTATAAGAAATGATAAGCTCAATGATCTTATAAAACATGGATAGACTTGCATGAAATAATGAAGAACAAAATGAGCAGAGCCAAGAGAACACTATATACGGTAACAGCATATATGGTTTTAATGTTTGCTTTTAAATAGAGAATAGAAAGACCCTTCTAAGGCACTGCTCAGAAACATGATGCATTAAAGATGGGCACAAAAGCCTATATGTTTTAGATGAATGAAAGCATAAGAAAAATCAGCAATTCAACAAGCAGCCACAAACAGCTACCTGGATCTTAGATTGTATAAGGGAAGTGGAGAGGACAGAACATAAGAAGTGATAAATCACTCTACCAGGCCCTGGTCAGACCACAGCTGCAGTATTGTGTTTCATTCTGGGTGCTACATTTTAGGGAGAGCAAAAAACATTCTAGAGCATGCCTGGGGAAGTAGAAATGTATGGGCAGGAAACCCCAAAGGAGGAAGAGGACTCATTCTTTAAAGGATCTGGAGATGCTAAGCTGGGGGAGAGAAAACATAACAGGGATATGTTAATTGTCTTCAAATATTTAGGGAGTTGTAAAAAAGGAATTGTAGTTTTTCTACTAGACTCCAGACCTCACTTAACTTGGCCTCAGTTTCCTGATCTGCATATAGCTGGGGCCTCTTCATTCTAGGGCCAAGGAAATCTTCCACAAAAGGAAACAAGTAAGGCAGAATTTGTGAGACACAATCCCAGAGATGAGACTGCCCCAACTCTCTCTCTAGCATAGGAAGAGGATGGCAGACACTGTCTTGCTCCAAGTGTCCTCTGGGGTATGAAACCACATAACTGAGAAAGGGATTCTGTCTTTGCATTGTGGCCCCCTACCCAAGAGCTTTGTGGGTTCTTCTTCAAGGAACACAGTATGCCGGGAAATCTCTTTCTCTTTAAAAGATCTGATCCTTCTCAACATTATAAAATGTAAAATGGATAATTTTGACTACAATGAAATTGAAAAGTTTCGTACAAACAAAGCCAATGTAACCAAGATTAAGAGGGAGGTGGGAAATTGGGAAAGAATCTTTACAACCTATGTCTCTGACAAAGGACTCATTTCTCAAATATACAGAGAATTGAGTCAAATTTATAAGAATACAAGTCATTCCCCAATTGATAAATGGTCAAAGGATATGAACAGGCAGTTTTCAGAAAGAAATTAAAGCTATCTATAAGCACATGAAGAAATGCTCTAATTCACTATTGATTAGAGAAATGCAAATCAAAACAACTCTGAGGTACCACATCTCACAAGTCAGATTGGCTAAGATGACAAAACAGGAAAATAACAAATGCTGGAGAGGATGTGGGCAAACTGGAACACTAATGCATTGTTGGTGGATCTGATTGATCCACAAGTGGATCCAAAAGTACAAGATACAAAAGTATCCAAAAGTACAAGGTTGAACTGATCCTGCCTTTCTGGAGAGCAATCTGGAATTATGCCCAAAGGGCTATAAATACTTTCATACCCTTTGATCCAGCAATACCACTCCTAGGGTTATATCCCAAAGAGATCATAGAAATGGGAGAAAGACCCATATGTACAAAAATGTTTATAGCAGCTCTTTTTGTGGTGGCAAAGAATTGGAAATTAAGGGGGTGCCCATCAATTGGGGAATAGCTGAACAAGTTGTGGTATATGCATGTTATGGAATACTATTGTGCTATAAGAAACGAGGAGAAGGCAGTCTTCATATTTACCTGGAGAGGCTTAAAAGAACTGATGCTGAGTGAGAAGAGTAGAGCCAGGAAAAATTTGTACACAATTACAGACACAACGTATGTGTGATGACCAACTTTGATAGACTGGACTCTTCTCAGCAATGCAGTGATATAAGTCAATCCCAAAAGATGCATGATGGAGAGAAAAATGTGCATCCAGAGAAAGAACTAGAAAGAACTAAGTTCATATCCAGGTGGAAGCAAAATACCTGATCTTTTTTGTTCTCTTATTTGGTTTTATGTCCTCTTTACCATTTTTCATTCCAGCTGGTACAATCCGTCCTTATAACCTGACCAATGTATAATGTGAAAGTATTTACAGATCCTATACTTGACTATAAGCTGCCATGGGGGGGGGGGGGGGGGAAGGAGGGGGACAAAATGTGAAATTCAAGGAATTGTGGAATTGAATCCTGTAAACTAAAAGGAAACAAATTAATAAATTAAAAATAAATAAATAAGAAAAAAGAAAAGATCTGATCCTTCTCAAACTTGGAATTCTCAAACCTGCTCAGCAAATGACCCTCTTCCCTCTAGAAGCCTAGATTCCAATGGCATTCTGCCCAGGGAATTTAGAATCCCCCCTTCCTCTGCATATGTGATTGGGACTCTCAAACATCATCCATGAACTACTCCCTGCAGACAAGTGGGAAGACAAATATATGTCTGCCACTTAGTTCCACAGGAAATCCCACAGTGACCTGGTGACTGCTATCACTTACACTGGGAAAATCCCATCTCAAGATCTCTCCTCTCAGGTTGCCTACAAACATGAACAGCTCTCACAACACTCCTACCCTGCCATTTCAGGTCTAGAGGGCAAGGACCATATGGAGATAAAAAGCTTTCTTCCCCCCAGAATCAGTCCCTCTGCTGGATGCTGAGTTGTCTTCTAAACAGGGAAAGACACAAAAGACGTCCAAAATAGAGTGAGTGGGTCTGTCTACTCATTTTTGCAGACCATGGAAAGGAAAAGTTCCTCCGCTGAATCCATTCTCCTGAATCCTAAGCAGCCAATCATCTTGGAATCTCTCTCATCATTGGGAACCAATCAGTAATTCTCTTTGTCCTCTCTGGTGAGGAATGGTGGGCACACTCATACCTCCTTAGCTCTCCAGTCCTTATGATGCTTCCAAACTTATTATCAGATTGATAGGAGACTCGCCTGATTGACCCCTCTTTCACAAACATGTACCTAAACACTAGGAGCCATAGCTGGATATTTGAGGATGTGAGCTTGAAATGCAATCATTAAGAGCTTGGCTTCCATGCAAACCCTAGGGCAGAATGAGTGGTTGAGAATAGACCTTCCTGGCCAAGATACCATTTCCCAAAGCTTGGGAATAACCTAGTAGCAGAGCTAACTACTAAATCAGGAGAACTAGATACCTTTCAAGAGAAATCCAGCAAGGGGTTTTAGCTTAGACAGTAGGAGGAACTACCCAACACTGAAAGGAAGCTGGATGGTCCCAAGTAGAGGCTGGGTAGCTGTTGTAGAATCTCCCTTTCTAGGTTCTTAATGAATGGCTGGGCCTAAGGAGAAGCTGCCTTTATGGAATCATTTCAGGACAACCAATGGCCAGTTGGACTTGTGGCATCCTTAGATACCAAAGATTTTCCCTAAGATATGTAGATGGGAGTCAAGAGAACTGAGAGGCTTCAGAAAGTGGAGAGAAAGGGAGAAGACAAAGGAATGTTCCCTGAAAAAGAAACCAAAAAGAGATCTCCATAAGTGTGAAGGGACCTCCAGAATGAACATGGACGTGCTGAAGTGAAAGGACAGAGCGGCATTCACCAGGCCAGATATCTGCTAAGAAACAGTCAAAGTGATGACCTCTGCTGATTTCTCAGGGTCTAGTCTCCTGGTCAGGCACCTCTATCTGCATAAGTCTCACTCATGGTGAAAGTTAGCCAGAGCTTGGCCTCAGACCGTCAGACACTGGGGCTATTGGGCCCTCATAGGGAACAAGTGATGTGAAGTAAAAGCCATGCCCTCTTTCTTTTATTCTTTCAATCATGAGTCCTCACCAGGAAGGAAAAGGAAAAAAAGGTAAGAAAAATGCAGAAATGATTTTGCTTAAAAATCATATGAACACACCCATTGACATACTGCCAAAGAGACACCTAAAAAAATACAACAAGATTGACAGACATGTAGAAATTCATACTCAATCACCTAGAGGTTCCTAGGCCCAGGCACACACACAAATCTCGACACATGAACACCACAAACACACTCCTGTGTATAACCCAGCTCACTTGCAAAGACACACCAATATACTCCTACACAGGAAGAACCAGACAGACACATATGGACACTGCCCTGTGTCCATAAGCACTTTGGAGTTTCTTTTGAGGAAAAACATTCTGCTCTGAAAAATGTTCTTGACAGGGCCGTTTTCTCCAAGTACTGGATAAATTGCTTTTGTGCAAAAATAAACACAAGTGAATTGCATTAGCCCAACGAGTAACACATTAGTTGCAGATGCTGGGCCTGTCAGAACATTGAGGGAACAGCTTTTATTGGGTAAGGGCTGAGAGACTCATAAATAAGCAGTTGGCAATTCTGCATAAACATTTGTGAGTTCACATAAACACCACCTACCACAAACACCGGCCAGACTGCCAGCCCAGTCTGGAAGGGCTTCTTCTTCCCATCCTGGAGAGAATAATGGAGTGGGAAGGGGGGTGGAGGAAAAGGAGTCTTCAAACTCATTTTCTAGAATTATTTCCAAATCATCCAGGCTTGACTTCACTCTCTATGCTCAGCGGGGTGGGCAGGGCATCCTAAAGGGCACTGAATAAAACTTCCCAGAATGTAAGAGGAGCAATGGTTGACTCCAGAGGGGTCATCTAGTCCATCCTGCTGCCACTGCACAGGACCGAATAGCCCCAACCCAGAATAAAAAGAACCAAGTGTCTAGGCTGCACCTACCCTAGGGTACAGGGGAAGATAAATAAACCAAGTAAAGGATACTAAACTTGACTCTTGAGTTATGTGTCCCTAAGTATATGAGAGATGTCATGGTACAGGGGAAGGAAGGGAAGAAGGGAAGGGAAGGAGGATTTATATAGCTCCTATTATGTGCTGGGGACTATGTGTGATGCCATGCTAAGAAGCTTTCCAGAAGAACTGCTACTGTGAACGGCCTTTTTAAGGTTCTGATTACTCAGTATAGTGATCACTCTATTCCATAACAAAAGCAAAACATCCATGGAAAATCTAAGTACAGCATTCACAATATTACAACTTATCACAGAAAATCACAATATAATATTCACAACCTAGTCTCAAAGTAAAATAGTCACTCTTAAGTTAACTCAATTATTCACTTATGAGTAGTCTCAAAGTACACAGTCAAAGTCTTCCACTCATAGGGCAAAGTCTTGATTGACTCAATCAGTCACTTATCAGTAACAATATCTCAAAGTACTCAAAGAACATCAGTCACTTATTCAGCAAAGTCTTACTAAGCATCATACACAAAACCCTCCACCCCTTAGGTCTCTAGTAAACTATAATTCCATAATTACTCAGTACCCAAGGAGAGGTCTTTTCATCTTGACTTGGGGCCTGTTCTCAGATTCCCTGGATCCCCTTCCATGGTCCCAGATTCTACCTGGATTCACCAGACTGTCACCTGGGTTCAATAGCAGACTGCTCCCAGTTCCTTGTCCAGCTCTCTGGGCAGGTCCTGCTCCACACTAGCATTCACGGGGTCTGGTCCATGTCAGATCCTTCACCATTGCTGCTCCAGGGAATTCAAGGCTCAGCCAAGCCACAAACAAAGTCTCAGTTTCCCAGTCATGCTTCATTCACCTGGGCTCCTGGCTCCAGCTCCTGGCTCTGGCCTCCTGACTCCTGGCCTTCTGGCTCCTGGGCTCCTATTCAGAAAAAGCTCCACCACCACAGGTTTTCAGGACTCAGTTCTCCATTCTTCTGTAGCTGCTCTGCCACCAGATCTCGGTGTCAAGGAGATTCTGACTGTGCCTCTCTGGGGCTTTTCTTATATACACAGTATCAACTACTTCCTTCAGCCAACCCCTTCCTGTTATGTCAGTAACAAGGGACAGGAGTTCATACCTTCTGTTTCCCCAATCAGAGGCTTGATCAGTTACTAATCGCTAAGTACCTGCTAATTTTGCCAACACAAAGGGATCTTCAAATTCAAAATTACATTACCATTACACTATGATACGTGCTTTATAAATATTATCTCATTTGAAGGGCAGCTAGGTAGCTCAGTGAATAGAGCACCAGCCCTGGAGTCAGGAGGACCTAAGTTCAAATATGACCTCAGACACTTAACACTTACTAGCTATGCGACCTTGGGAAAGTCACTTAACCCCAATTGTCCTGCCTTCCCCCCTCCAAAAAAAAATATATATATTATCTCATTTGATACAGGAAGGACCCACTGGACCAGAGCTCTAATGGATGCATTGCTATTTCCTACCTGGCTTACTTTGGACAAGCCTCTAGGCCTGCATTTCCTCCTCAATTACCAGACAGTCTCTAAGATTTCTAGTTCTAAATCCTGTGATCCAAGGGAATCATCAGATAGCATCAAACTCCTACTTCAATTTCCAACAGAGGAAACCCCAGGTCAGCAGCATCAAACTACCCTAAATAGCTCTAATCTGTCCTAACAGGTCTAGGTCTGGGAAAGGCTGGCCAAGCGCAATGGTGTTCATGAGAAAAACAAAAAGGAAAGAACAGACATCTCGCTCTACCCTTTGATTAAATTTAGATTCTCAGCAGAAAAAGGGAAAAACCATCCTAACTTAAAGCTAACTCCTGAAGGGAAGAAGGAAAGGGGAGAAGCACTGAGCTCTAGGGAAGGATGGAGTGAACCAAAGTGGGCATTGCAGGCCCAGGGACTTGTGCTCACTACTAGGAAAGAGAATTATCTGTATCATTAGTTCATGAGCCCCAACCGGATGCTAGAAAATGGAATTAACCTTTGCATCTCCACCTTCTCCTCCTTTCCATCTCCTTCTTCAGAGCTGGCAATATCCTCTCCACACCAACTGTACTCTCCCACTATACCCCATAATCTACCCCCAGGTACATCCTTCATCAAGAACAGGTCATATGGGCAGCTAGATGGCACAGCGAATAGAGCACCAGCCCTGGAGTCAGGAGGACCTGAGTTCAAATGTGGCCTCAGACACTTAACACAAAAAACTAGCCATGTGACCTTGGGCAAGTCACTTAACCCCAATTGCCCTCCAAAAAGCAAAAAAAAAAAGTACAGATCATGTACTACCATTTCAGAGGACCAGTGATGATGCAAACATGTTGCCCACCTCCTAACTCAGAGACAATGGACTCGAGGTACAGAATGGGGCATACGTTGTCAGGCACAGCAAATTTAGGAATTTGTTCTGCTTGACAACATGCATTTGTTACAAAGGTTTTATTTTTATTTTATTTTTTTCAATTGGGGAGGAAGTCCAGAAGGAATCACAAACAGGTCAGATTTGAAAGCTATATGTTGAATTAATTATATTCTTAAAAAGAAAATCAAGCTCTATATAACAGGGCTTCTTCCCTTTACAATCTGCTCCTTAGGCTCCCCAATGTATATGGAAATGCTAATTTTATTTGGTATTTGTTACATTTTTGAATAAAAGAGAAAGAACAGGTTAAGCCAAATAACTTCATTTTCTTTTTTTCTTTTTAACAATTTTACTTGACTTGAAAGAGCAGGGGAATAGAATAGACATAGACATAGACCTTGATTTTAGCAGAACATCTAGCAAAGACTTTCATGCAAATCTTGTAGACAAATTACAGTTATTTGGATTCAGAACTGGCTAAATGACTGAACCAAGAAAATGATGAATGTTTAGATGTCAGCTTAGAAGAAGGATCCCAGTTTGGTTGTGAGCTTTCTAATGTTTTTATTATTGACTTGGAAGAAGATGACATACTTATCAAATTTACAGATTACACAAAACTCAGAGGAACAGCTCTGGACAAGAGACTCAAGATCCAAAAGGATCACAACAAACTGTTGAACTGAATCTAATAAGATGAAATTGAATAGGCAGAGTCTTGCTCTTAAGTTCAAAAAGAATCTAATTGATTAACAAACATTTATTAATTCCCTGTTATGCATTAGCCACTATGCAAGGTCCAAAGGGGTCCAAAGGCAAAGAAAAAAAGCAGTCCCAGGTGCTACTGTATCTGGTCAGGAAAACTGGTGCAAAGGGGCACCTTGTTACCTTATTGCTGTTGGGTTATTAAATAGTGAACATGAATGGTGATAGCCATTCCAGCAAGTCTCTAACCCTGACTGTCATTTTTGAAACCACAAAGGCTCTTGGGGAGCCTACATTCTTCACTAGCACAAATTGATAAGGCATGGTTAGACAACAGTTTTCCTGAAAAATAACTGAGCCCTTTAGCTTGGACTCAGTATAAGTCCATAGTGTAATATGGCAATCAAAACACTCACATGATCTAAAGCTACCTTAATAGACATAAGAACACAGAGCTATAAAATCAATAGTACTGCTGTATTTTGACCTAATCAAACCACAACTAAATATTGTGTTCAGGTTGGGAAAGACATTCATTAGTTGAAGTGTATCTAGAAAAGAGCGGCTAGAATGGTGAAGGGCCCCAAGAGCAAATGATAATAAGATCAGCAATGGAAGGGGGATGGTGTTTAACCTATGGAAGATTTGACAGAACACTACAGCTGTCTTCAAGAATTTGAAAGGCTGTCATGAGGAAGAGAGATTAAAATTGTTCTGCTTGGTCCCAAGGGGTAGATTTGGGGGTAACAGGTGAATTAGCAAAGAAACAAATCACACTCAATATCAAGGCAAACCAGCAAGCATTTACTAAGTGCTTGCTATATGCTGGGCACTATGCTCAGTGCTTGGAATAGAAAATATAAGCAGAAAGATAGTCACTGCCCTTAAGGAGCTTACATTCTAATGGGGGAAGACAAGATAGTGGGGGAGCTGAAAAGAAGGTATTCAAGCAAGGGCATGATGAAGGGAGTTTGGAGAGTCAGGTATAGGGTCTAAAGAGGAATGAAGACATGGCTAGCCAGGGCACATTCCTTAAAATGTAGGTTTTAGGAGGAATTGACCAATCAGAGGAAATCTCCTAATAATTAGAGCCATCCAAAAGTTAAATGGACTGCTCTAAGAGGTAGTGGGTTCCTCATCACTGGGGGTATTCAAGAAAAAAGAATGACCACTTGTGAGGTGATGATGTAGATAGGATTCTTATACAGGTACTGGTTGGGCTAGCTGGGCTCTGAGATCCTTGCCAGATCCTTGGATTCTATGATTCTCTTTCCCTGCCCCAACACAGTGTCCCCCAATTTAGCAATCATGATCATGAGACTGACTGTAAAGATGATAGTGATAGAAATAGGGATAGAAAGAAGGAAGAAGATGGTCAAGTCAACAAGCATTTATTAAGCACCTATTATTTGCTGGACACTCTGCTAAGCTCTGGGGATACAAAAAAAAAAGCAAAAAATAATCTCTGCTCTTAAGGAGCTTACAGTCTGTTGCAAACAACTGTGTACAAACAAGATATATACAAGATAAATTGGAGATTATCTCAGAAGGAAGGCACCAAGATTAAGGAGGACTGGGAAAGGATTCTTGTAGAAGATGGGACTTTAGCTGAGACTTGAAGGAAGCCAGGGAAGTCAGGAGGCAGAAATGAGTATGGAAAGAGTTCTAGGCATGGAGAACAGCCAAGGAAAATGCTCAGAGTCAGGAGATAGGGTATCTTGTGAGAGGAACAGCACAGATAGTTAAGGATCTTAGTGTATTTGGAGGGGAGTAAGGCATAAGAGGACTGGGAAGGTAGAGCAAGTTACAAAAACCAAACAGACAATTTTATATTTTTTATCTTGGAGGGAACCACTGGAATTTATTGAATGGGGAGAGGAGGAGAATGACACGGAGAGGAGTAACGCAGTCAGACCACAGTCAACTCGACAACTGAGTGGAAGAATGGACTGACTGGAGGGAATTAGAGAGAGATAAGGCAGAAAGATCAATAAGCAGGTTTATTGCCCGGTAATGATAAATAGTGGGACAATCTGTATGATAGCAGAAGTAATGGGCATGAGCATAACAATAATGCTGGTGACAAGGATGAGATTGGAAATGAGGACAGGGAAAGAAATGATGAGGGGCGGCCAGGTAGCACAGCGAGTAAGAGCACCGGCTCCAGTGTCAGGATGACCTGGGGATCAAATCCGGGCTCAGATACTTAGCACCACACCCAGAAATAACTGGCCGTGTAACCTTGAGCAAGTTACTTAACCCCGATTGCTTAAAAAAAAAAAAAAGAAAGAAATGATGGTGATAAGGATGGCCTAATAAAATTCATTAGGATAGTGATGGCCATAATGGCAGTGAAGTTGGTGATGGTGATAATGATAAAGATGCCGAAGTTTATTGATGACAATAACAATATCATTGGAGCATCTCCCCAGCTAGTCTCTTCTATTCATTCCAATCATCCCTCTCTGATTTGAGCTTAGCTAAACCATGTCTCTATTAGAAGTCAATTTCTGCTATGAAACATAAAGTAAAGATGCCAGCTATACAATTGCCAAGTACAAGGTCTGGGGGGGAAAGCCTTAATTATGCGGGCTCTTCTTCCTGTTAACAAATGGAATATCATGCAAGGAAATGCAGAATACAATCTCAAATAGAAACACTGAAGCCACATTGCATAGGGGCATCCCTCAGGAGGGAACATCATGTAACCCTCATTTATAGCTCTTGATATTTTCATTACCAATCTTCCTTTTATGGACATTATTTCATAGGCTATGGCTTAAACACAGATGAAAAAGATTCCATCTTTGTAATCAGAGATCTTTGATGGCTTAGAAGGCTGGCCTGCCACTCTAGGCTCGTATGTAAGTAAAGGTCCTACTATAATGTCCTTAGGTGGGGCTAGAAGATGCTTTTATGATGTTTAGACTCTGATCCAACAGTTTGTCCAAGATCATAAAAACCCTTTATCTGTGCTCCTCAACTGGTCCCTAACCCAGGGATGAAGTTATATAAACTCTAGGACTCAGGGTAGAAGCACCTTTAATATTTACCCTGGGTTCTGAGTCAAATTCTGCTTCCTTCCTTAGCAATTTATCCCCAGGATTGGTGGCCTGACCCCTCTGGGCCCATAGTTGAAAGGAAAAGAAAAGCGACTGAATTCTAAAGGAGAATAGCCTGGTGAGAAATTTTATGTCCTCAATGCAAGATGTGGCCCCTCACAATCACAGGCTACAGAAAAGCCAGGAGAGAAGGCCAGCCTAATGGAGTTCTGGGATTGAGCTTAATGGAATCTGGGCAAGGAGCCCTGAAGACATTGCCTTCCTGGCTCTTTCCTTCTGTCCCCTCAGTATTGGCTTTTCATGAAATTCAATGAAACTCTAGCAGTGTTTCCAACAAAAGATCTTAGGGTCTAGGTGCTGGGTAGTGAGACCAATGTAGGCCAGAAGGGGCAGTGAACAATATGAGAAAGGAATGCACATTTTTGATGTCCTGCAGGCATGGGCCATGCAGGGTTCTTTTTTGGGGGGAAGGGAGAGGGCATTCTGCCTGAGAGGCACTATTTTTAAGAGTGCTCTCTATAAAAGGGAGTTCAGCTAGAAGGGGGAGCATAAGCATGAGATGCAATAGTGGGGAAACAACCTTCATTTCCTTTGGTTGAAAATATGTCTGCTATTTTTGTATCAACTATTTTTGAGACTATAAAATTGTAAAGATAAGATTCTGGAAGATAACTGATTATCCTAGAAGCACCTGAGGGCTAAGCCAGGGAAAGAGAACCCAGGGAAGTGGGTAGAGCTGAGTAGCAAAGTCTCTTAAGGCCTGGTCACTCATTGGGTTCAGGAAATGTCTATTATTCTTTTTTCTGCAAAAGAGCTGAAAATGGGAGGGATCTCTCAGACAGGAAATGGAAACTTCAGCACTAGGCAACAAATCTGTCTCAGAAGGAGTTGATATGATGCAGAAAGAATCCAGGGCAGATAATATCTAACTTCAAGGCCCCATGGATACTAGTCAAATTTAGCCCAGGTGCTAGCTTAGAACAATAAATGAGGAAGCCAAGCTTTACCAAAGTGTAGAGCCAGCCTGAACAACCCACTATGAAAATCCTTCAGGCAAATTGGCAGGAGACAGAGAAATGAGTCAAGGGCTGGGTCATTCCTCCAGGGACCTGGAGTCAAGAAACCTCTAGGAAGGATAAAAGAGGAATTGTCAAGGTTATTGTAGGACAGGCTGAAGTCTAGGGGAGCTGTTGCTGGAGCCAGACAAACTACCTGTGGAATCCAAGGGGCCAAGAACCAGGTCAATGCTTGAATGAATCAAGGTGGCTGAGGAGCAGAAGTCAGTCTGACTGAAGACTAAGGGTAGCCTACAGGTAAAATGAGGCTGTAGCCTGGTTCTGGAATGAATGAAGAATTCCAAGAGAGGAGAAAAGGTGTCAATCCAAATCTAACTCAGGCTAGAAGTCATAGGAGTTTGCCTGGTCCAATATCAACCTTCTCATGCCAGATAGATTTGAGAAAAGAAAAGGAAATAATACCGGGAGACCAGTTAGCTATGCCAGCCAAACTAGTCTGTAGCTATATTTTAGATAAATTAGGAAAAGAAATCTGAATCCTCTAAACTCATCTCTTTCTATCATTTTATATTTGCAATAGGGGCAGTTTGCCTTTAATAGGAGTTCCCACAAAAGGGCTTCAAGGGCCTACAAAAATCAAGCAAGGGAGCTTTAGAGAAAGCTCCAGATGCCAGATTCCCCTAGGGTCTCATGCATAGGAACTAGAATTTTGTCAGTTGACTCAAACTTGGTGAGAGGAAGAGGAAAGAGTAGGGAAGATACATAGGGAAAGGATGGAAAGTTGGTGGGGGGAGGGACTTAAAGTAGGGCTAGGAAAGGTCTGCCATTGGAATGGAGAGTTGGGAGGAAAAGTATATGAAGCAGTAATCCCAGGGTCCTTGAATCCAGGAATCCCATTATGATCTTTATGACTGTGGAACCAAGCCAGAAGGTTTTGGTAGACTCAGCACTTAGCACAGGTTCTGGCACATAGTAGGTACTAATTAAATGTTTATTGATTGACTGATCTCAGCCTGTCCTGAGATGATCTGATCCCAATCTGCCCCAGGAGATTCCATCAGATTTCCATAAGGCAGAATCAATCAATAAACATTTATTAAGTGCCAACTACATAACAGGCCCTGTGCTAAGCACTAGGCCTGCCCTCCAGGAGTTTACTTTACTATCCTTTGGCAAAAAGCACTGAACCTAAGAGGTCATGATTTCTGAAGTGACTATGTCCTTCCACTAGGTGGGGATATTTGGAAGGATTAGATTATAATTTCCTTGAAGAGGCCTGTATGGGGAGTAAAGAAGAATTCAGCTACTTAATTCCCTCTTGTTATTTACATTGCCTTTATCTCTTAATTTTGCTATTGGATGGAGACCCTTGTATGGCCTGATAATAGTCAGTACAATACTAGATAGTGCCATATTTTGTGTAATTGATTGCCCAAAACAGTTGAACTGACTCTAAGAAAAGTAGTATCAGTCCAGAGCCAAAGTTCTCAGAGAAATCAGGGATGTAGCTGTTACATATTTATATTCTTTTTTCTCTATTTTCCCATCAACATTAGTTTTGAAAAATTCTAACATTGTCTTAGTTTAATTAAGGGGCAGGTGGTGGATTTAGAACCCTTCTGGAGGATAGGTCCAGTGGTGACAGTTTATGCTCCAATTTGGGAGCTCTACAAGGACAGGCAGAGAAAGACAGACAGTAGGGAATCTACCAGGGACACAGGCTAATACTGATCCCTTTCGACTTGGATTGTTTCCTTCCTGAGCAAATTCTGCAGGGGATGCTGTCAGGGGCATGATTAAGAGCTGAAGAAGTGCTGCTTCTTAGGATGTGACTAGCAAAGATAGAAGATAGAAGGATGGTTGACACCTACATGTAGAATTTCCTTACTTTGATGGATCTGTTATCTCATTAAAGTGAGTACTTCCTCCATTGGTATAGATTAGAATCCACCCACAGCTTCTGAAGTGGTGTGACTCTTGACTGAATCCTCCAGTCAGCTCTCCACAGAAGGACAGTCTCTCCTCTTGGTCTCTTAACATGATATGAGTAACACAGAAGCCCTACTATTATCCCTTGCTCTCACTACATGACATTTCATCCCATCCCATTCCATCTCCTTTTTATTCATATGTTCTTTGATGAAGACTTTTCTGGCACAGCACAATTAATTCTTTTTGATGGGAGGGGGAGGGAGAGAGAGAGAGAGAGAGAGAGAGAGAGAGAGAGAGAGAGAG
>NW_027187358.1:4695330-4762020 GCF_028583685.1 Petaurus breviceps papuanus | reverse complement strand
GAGAGAGAGAGAGAGAGAGAGAGAGAGAGAGAGAGATGGGAAGAGGGAGGGAAAAACATTTATTAAATGCTTACTATGTGTCAAAATCTGTGCTGTGTTGGGGACATAAATACAAGCAAGAGACAGAGAGACACTGTGAGAAATAGAGAGACAGAAAGACAGTCCCTATCCTTAAGGAGATTACATCCCAATGGGAGAAGACAACACATAAAAGGAAATAGCAAAGGGGATGGGGGTGTAGGGAGCATGCCCGCACAGGGCAAGGTAAAAAAAAAACCATCTGGAGAGTTAAGAGAAATGCTAAAAAAGAAATGAGCATGGACAGCCTGGGCTCTTCATGAAGAAAAATAGATATTTTATATTTACCAAATTAAGTCAATTATTCTGAATGTACATGTGTTTGTTTCCATATATCATTATATATACACACACATACACACTATATAAGTGTGTATACATCTTATATATTTGTTTAATTAAACACCAAAAAGAAAACATTTTCATATTCACAGCAAAATAAAAAGAGGATTATATATGAAATCATGACTCTCCATTTCATACTCTGCTTTTTCTTAAGTATATGTTAATTCTTTTATTATTTTCAAAACCGAGAAGGAAGTTCTGTTTTGAAATGTTTTAATAGCACTCTAAGGTTGATTTGGTTGTTGTTTTTTTAACATCACTATTGGTAATTCCACACCTCCCCTCAACCCCCTCAACTTTTTTACCTTGCCCTGTGCAGGTATGCTTCCCCCACCCTCACACCCTCTGCCCCTTTCCTATTCCCTTGAAAGGAAAAAAGAACAACCAAAAACTCTTCTAACAAATAAACAGATTCAAACGAAAAAAAAATCCACACAATGCTCATGTCCAAAAATACAGGTCTCTTTCTTTACCTTATCGAGCAAAGTCATCTATCACTTATTAAATACCTATTTTGTGCCAGGTGCTGTATAAAACACTGGGGATACAAAAAAAGGACAAAAACCCCTTCTCTTGAGAAGCTCATAATCTAATGGGGGGAAGGCAGGGGGAACTCCACGCAAACAACTAAGAACAAACAAGTCACAGTCAGGACAAATTGGAGACCATCCACGGAAGGGGCCACTCTTTGTGTGTCAGGAGGTGGGTAACACGTGTCCAAAGACACGTTTGCTCATTGTATTGATCAGTTCTTACGTCTTTAAAGTTGTTTTTCCCTACCATGTAGCCATCCTCCTATAAACTTCTGTTCTGGTTCTGTTTACTTCATTGCGAATGGGTTCATGCTACCCAAGATTCTCTTCGACATTTTGTAGAGCATAATGATGTTCCATTATATTCATACACCATAATTTATTCAGCCATTTCTCAATTTTCTAAGAAGTCATAGAAGGCAGCAGTATCAAACTCAAATAGAAAGGATTCTTGTAAGCCACATGCTGACTTCGAAAACCACAAATTAACATTATCAGTGTTATATTTTTATTTTGATAAACATTCCTCAGTTACATTATTGACCTAGTAGTTTTGCCCACAGCTTGTGGGCCTGAGGGTTATGAGTTTGACATGACTAACAGAAGGTACACATTTAGATTCTAATTCTTCCCTCCTGCCTTTTAGTCTCTCCTTCAGGATCCAGAAGCTTGTTTTCCTTGCCGCTGTCCCCTCCCTTTGAAACACCCCCCTTCCCCAACCCTGCTCATTTCCCTATTAAGTCTGGTGTATTTTTAAACCAAACTGTTCGTATGTCTGTGCACAATCCTCCACAGTCTGTTTCAGATAAGTGTAAGGTTCATCTAATGTCAGCTGCCCCATCCCTTCCTCCATGTTTGTACACTATTTTTCTCATGCACTCCAAATATGAGAAATAGTGATGTCCACATCCCCTTCTTCCTCCTTTCTACACCACTGTAGTTCTCCTTTTATATTCTCTGTTCTCTTTCTCCTCTTAAAAGCTCTAGAACAGAGCCAATCCACCCCCAGGACCTCTGTTTTCTTGTTTAACTCCCTCAGTACCCTTTGAAGATATGAAGGGATCATCTCTCACAATTAAAATACTAGCACTCCATCATCATATATCCCCTTCTAACTACTCAAATAAATTTACCCATCTAGGCTTCTCCCTACTGTTCAGACTATTTAAAAGTTCTTACTCAACTCCAGCCTTTTTTCATTAGAAATGTCTAAAAACTCTATATTCCTTAAGTCAATTTTTTTCCTTGTAGAATTGTGCTTATCTTTACAGAGTAAGCTATTCTGGATAAACTGGATATTCTTAGATAAACCTATCTTTTACTTTTTTGGAATATTGTATATTCCAAGATCTCTTATTTACAGCAGAAATTATCAGGTCTTGGGTGATCCTGACTGTGGTTCCTTGGCTCTTGAATTCCTTCTTTGTCAGCTGCTTATAAGATTTTTTTCTTTCACATAGGACCTCTGGGTTTTGATTCTAATGTTCTCAGACTTTTTATTTTGAATTTTTTCAAGAAGTAACCAGTGGATTCTTTCTCTCTTTACTTTGCTCTCTGGGTCAGTTTTCATTTATGATTTCTTAAAATATAGCATTCAGATTTTTTTATTATGTTTTTCAGGGAGTCCAATGATTTTTAAATGATCTCTCTTTGAGCTGTTTTCCAGGTCAATTATATTTTATTTCAGATATCTTACATTTTGTTCTATTTTTTTTTAACCTTAAAAAATATTTCCTGCTGTTTCATAGTGTCATTGATTTCTATTTGATCTATTCTAATTTTCAGGGAGTTTGTTAACTTGGTTAAAGTTTATCAATTTCCCTTCTAATATATGTTCTTCCATTCTTTCTTTCAGAGCCTTTGTTATTTATTTTTTATCTCTTGCTTCATTTCTTCTAGGTATTCATGCTATGTGGAAAATCCATTTTTTCCTTCAAGTCTATAATTATAGTAGTATCAGAATTACTCTTATTGAGTAATCTCTAGACTTACTATAACATTTTACAATACTCCTTTAGTTTACTCATCTTTCTAACTTTAGAAATTCTTGATTAAGGCTTTGAGCCAGGGCCAGGCTTCAACCCCTGCTATGCATCTGAGTGTGGTCTCTGCTTGGTCTCACCAGGAGTTACCTAGTTTCCTATATTGACCTCCACCAAGTGGGGTAAAGCCCTCTGGATCTTTGAGGTTCAGAGTGCTGGATTTTCAGGGCCCTCTCTGGCATATGAGGGACCTTTAAGCCTCTGGACATTTGGGCTACCCTCTCCTGAGCTGGTTTTCCTCATTGACACAGCTCTAGAACTTCCAAGGTCCCTATCCTGGGGGCTTTCTTAACTCCATGGAGCTTAAATCTGTTCTTGCTACCTCCAAACAAAGAGCCTTGCCAGCTACACAAGTCTCTATGATGGGAGTTGGGTGATTTGTTTCTCTTTGATGGCACTGGCTTTACTGGGCAGTTACCTTTCCTATTGGCCATGAGTTTCTTTTTGTAAACTTTTGCTATGCAAAAAAAAATCCTTTACTATAGCTTCTTATTGTATTTTTTTTAATCATTATTTGGTTTGCAGGTTTCTGTTGAAATAGGTATGTGAGAGCTAGGTGGTCTCAGTATAGAATGTAGACAAAATAAATACACCATGGATTGTTGGAGGTGGCATCAACAACTGAAGGAATCAGGAAAGAACGCTCTTATGGTGTAACAAAAGTAAGCTGAATATTGAAGGGATCTGGGGAGTTCAGGAGGCAAAGGTGAGGAGGGAGAGCATCCCAGATACTGGGGACAGGCTGTGCATGACACAGAGGAAGGGGATGGAATGAATGTGCAGAGAACACAAAACAGGCCGACTTGGCTGGATGGTAGAGGTGGCAATATGGAAAAAATATGTAATCATCCTACAGAGAGATGTTAGAGTCAAAGTGTAAGAAGCTTTAAACATCAAAGGAAGAGTCTGTTGAAGACCACTGAAATTTCCTGAGCCTAGGATGTAGGATGGCCTACACTTGAGCAACGCCATTTTGGCAAGTAGGAAAGGATGGTGTGGATTGGAGAGAGATTTGGATACAAGGAAATCAATTAGGAGGCCATTATAATATATAGTCCAGACAAGAGGTGGTGTGGGTCTGGACTATTATAGTTTTGATATGAGTGGAAAGAAGAGAAAGGATGAAAGAGATGAGGAGCTGGTGTACTTATCATCTGATAGGATACTGGGAGGGGGGGGGGAGAGCAGTGGTGAATGAGAATGGATTTCTCCTGGGTTATAAACATGGGTAACAGGAAGAATGGTGGTGCTCTTAACAGAAACAGGGAAGTTAGGCAGCGGTGTGGGTTTGGGGGTGGGGTGGAATAAGTTCTTATTTGAACACATTGAATTTCAGATGCCTAAGAGATACCCAAGTGGAGATGTCCAACAAGTAACTAGAGATGCAAGATGCTCAGGAGAGAGATGAGTTCAAGGGAACTGATGAGATCACCAAAAGAGAGTGTAGAAAGAGAAGAGGAAAGGACCAAGGACAGAGTCCATAGAAGAGGTAGATGGATAATGTATCTGCAAAAAAAGACTAAGAAAGATTGGTCTCACAAAGTAGAAAGAGAACTATGACAGACAGGGTCATGAAAACTCAAGGAGAGAATGTACAAAAGAAAGGGATGTTTCCTCAGAACAATAGAGCCCTGCAGCATCACAGAGACTGTTTGTGCCAACTCTCCCCAGAGGCAGTGACCTCACCTGAGCCAACTGCTCTGGGAAAAGACCCAGTACTCCTGGGCAGCCTCAGCTCTTAGACTTCCCTACCTGCACTCACTATGAGGCATACGTGGTATAGAAGAGCTGGCATTCCTCAAGGCCGCAGCCTACCACCTTAATCTGAGTACCAAGACCAGACTACATGCCTTCTCCTCCCAACTCATCTTTCCCTTCTCTCAATGTGCAACTGGCTTATGTTTCTTTGTGGTAGGTGGGTGGATATAAACCCTTTCTGTTTCTGTTCCTCTCCATCCTGGAATATTGGAAACATGATTATCTGGGGTCCCAGAACTGACCCATGTTATTGGAGGTTCAGAAAGATGACCTTTCTGTGGCCCCTGGTCAGTACTGAAGAAGGCAGGAGGAAAAAGGGATTAAAAATCCAACCAGATGATCTGAAGGCAGAATGGATGAGGAAGGGGAACCATGAAAGATTTAGAGAACAACACTGCCGCCTGCTGTCACACAAGTGCAGAAACAACTTCAAATAGAAACATTCTCAACTAGATTTGGTTAGAATATCAGAATTTCTTACACTTGCATTCCACGATCTCCTCTAATAATGGCAGGACAGGGTTAATTATTTCCATTTTACAGATGAAGAAGCTAAGGCTTGAGCATATTACTTGCTCAAAGTCACACAACTGGCTCATAGCAGAACTGAGATCGGAACTCAGGTCTCCTAATTCCCAGCCCAGTGATGTTTTTTTTTTACCCCTTCACCCTGCAGATTCAGAATGAGGCATTCCCAGAAGATAAAATGGTCCCCAAGGGACTGCTGCCCAACTTTCATGAGGCAGCAGTAAGCAGGAAAGGAGGGGTTTCTACTTGTCCTTATCACTACCAAAAAAATATCATCCAAAGGTTGACTTGATCTAGAACCATGAGATCACAATAAATGAAGAGGATCATAGATTTAGGGCTAGATTTAAGGTTTAGAGACGGTCAATAAGTCAGTCAACAAACATGTATAGTGTGCCTACCATGTACCAGGAAGTATGCTAAGGTACTCTAGTAAGGCCTCTTTTTACAGATGAAGAAACTGAGGTACAAAGAAGTTAAATTACTCATTCAAGGTCACATAGGTAGCAAAAGGCAGATGTGAGATTTGAATCCAGCCTCACTGCCTTTTTCCATTCTATGGTGTCTCGACCTTAATCCTCGTCAAGAAATGCCAATATAGGGGCAGCTAGGTGGCGCAGTGAATAGAGCACCGGCCCTGGAGTCAGGAGGACCTGAGTTCAAATTTGGCCTCAGACACTTAACACAAAAACTAGCCATGTGACCTTGGGCAAGTCACTTAACCCCAACTGCCCTCCAAAAAAAAAAAGTGCCAATACAATTATCTCTCTACTATCCAGAGATACATTATCTGCAACGACTCCAGTTCTTCCCCTTCCTCCAGTCCTAGAAATGATGAGTCCAGAACTGTCTGTGGTGCTGCTGGGCTAGGCAAAGCCTAAGGGACCATCCAAACCCTGCCTTATTCATGCTTCCCCCACCCTCACCCTTTACTTATTTGCACCAAGGATCAAGAAATGGCTGTACTTGGTGACTTGGGGTATCAAAGTTTGCTTAAAAGGAATAGGGAAATGCAGAGGTTAAACCAAAGGTCTGAAAGTCAAGGAGGATGGGTAATGAAGGTAGCTGGTTCTTGCCCAAGAAGAGCTGAATTTGAACTCTAGACATCCTAGCCAATCCAGTGTCCTTTCCACCTCTCCACAGATTGCTCCTGCCAAGGATCTGCTCTGGAAAGGGGGCTCCTGCAGACAAGACTTTCTCCCACAAGGAAACTGACTGTTTGTGTTTGCTCCCAGAGCCCGGTGCACAGAAATACCTTCCCTCAGGCTGTTCCCCTCTTCACCCAGCAGAGCAAGCAAAAATGGAAATGAAATGAGCTGAAAGACCCAACTCTCTTTGGTAGGACTAGAGTGCCCCCTGCTGCTGAAAAGCCATCCATGCAGCAGGCACCAAGAAAGCGGCTGCTGAGCAGAATCCCCAGTAAGAAGGAAATTTCACCCCAGGATCCAGTCATCGAGATCCCTGGCACAGTGTGGTCCTGGGGGCACCAATGATGCGATGGTGAAATTAGAGGTCTCAGCCTCATTTCTAACTCACATAAGTGGTGCACCCAGAAATGTGAACCTTTGCAACATGTCCTGTCTTCACCCACCTTGCGCATTCAATCATACAATTGATAAAAAAAAAAAACACTTGGTGAGTTACCTGCCCTATGCAATAATTATAAATTACTAATGTAATTAGCAACAATTATTAGTAACGTGTGTGAGGTCCACTGCATGGCATTATAATGGTGCTTTAAGTCCCAATGAATGTTACATATATTATCTCAGCTATCACTACTATTCTGGGAGGTAGACGCTTTTCTTATCAACATTTTACAGATGGGGAAACTGAGGCTAAGAAAGGCTAAGCGATACGCCCAGAGTCACGCAGCTAGTAAGTTGGGGGGGTATAATTTGAACTGAGGTCTTCCTGACTCCACATTTATCACTCTTATCTGCTGAGCTATCTAGCTGCTTCACTGTGGAGTTGGGGGATGACTGAACAAGCAGTGGTATATGTTTGTCATGGAATACGACTGTGCTATAAGAAATGATGCACTCGATGGTCCTAGAAATACATGAATAGACTTGCATGAAATAATGAAGAAAGAAATGAGCAGAACCAAGAAACATTCTATACAGTAACAACAATATTGTTTTAAGAACAACTTTGAGTAATTGTCATTTTGACTGTTATAAACACACAGATTTACTGCAAAGGACATATGAAGGCAGACATTATGTGTGTCCAGAGAAAGAACTGATAAGCAGAAATGTATAGAATGGCCTTACACAAATACACACACATATACACATACATACATATTTGTGTCTAATGGTAGCCATCTCTTTGGGGGGTTGGGAAGGGAGGCAAAAAGGGGAAAAAAAGGAAAGCTACATGCTAACTTTATTATATATTTAAAAGGAGTAGAAAGTTTTACATAATAGATTTGAAGTTTCATGTACAATAATCTTTTTTTTCTATTCTACTATGTTATGAAAATTCTTGTTTTATTTCCTAAGTTCAGGATAAAATAAATAATTTTTTAGAAGTGAGCTGGACCACCTAGTGAGACAGGAGTGGAGTATTTCAGGGCCCCTGGACTTTGTGAGAGCAGGGGGAAAGGATGCATAGACTATGGGTGGTGGTTTCTAGGAGTTTTCTAGGATGGTTTCTAGGTGGTTTCTAGGAGTAAAAGAGAGAAATGAGACAACTTCCTATTTTAGCTAATTATTCTTTATTAACTATGTACTATTTAAGTCATACCTGGCATTTCCTGGAAGCTAGGAGGAGGGAAATAGGGACAAGGAGGTACTGTATCCTACTTCCCCACCTATCTGCCTCTACCCTCCATCACCACCACACCTATCCACATGAAGGTAGTAACACAGAAACCCATCACTTTTCATGCCAATGGTAAATGAATGAGTCCTATCCCCAGGTAAGAGGAGGCAAAGGACCAGTAACAATAATTAACAACATTTATTAAGTGACTATTATATACCAGGCACAATGTTAGAAACAGAAATGAAATTATTCCTGCCCTCAAGAAGCTTCCATTCTATTTCAGTATGCTATGAAGGCAGTGGGAGCAGAGGCTTACTTACAACCCTGGCTGAGTAGATTTGCTCAAGGGATCTTGCCAACCTAAGGATAGGTAGGGTGGCAGAACAAAGATCATGACCATAGGCTATGTGCTCTGTTTCCCCCTTACAACCAGTGTTTGATGCTGAAGTGGATAGGATCTGTGAGCTGAAAGGGAGCGTGGCACCTTCTAAATTCAGTTGCACCCAGGACGTTGCCCAGCTTTGCATTTACACTTTTGTAAGTAGCAACAGCCTCCCATTGCCAAAGATGCAATCACCCCTTCTGAAGAACTATTAACTGAAGAGTTATTTTTCAGTCAGCTAACCAGGCAACTCTCATCCCATGTATGTATATGGTGTACATGTATTATACATATGCACGTTTTTTAAAAATCAGCCCTGCCCTGCCATAATCCATCTCAACCTCTACCTACAAGCATTATATTTGTACCTTGTAAAATAAATTGGCTCTGAACAGGTCCTTATCTTCTTTCTCACTTCTGATGCTTCCATATGACCTTAAGCAAATCCCTTCCCCACACTGGGCCTCAGCTTCCTCATCTGTAAAAGCAGAAGATTGGACTAGCTGGCTCTGAGGCCCCTTCCAGCTCTGGCTCTGTGATCCCCTCCCTACCATTGACAAAGTCTACCTTCATCTTAGATCTCTTCTCTTCATACTCTCTTCATTTTCTAGAACTAATAGAAACCTATCCCTCTGTAGAAGACACTGAAGAAGCCTTCGTTCATAGTCCTGAGTACTCCTCTCATGCCCTGCCAAAGCACTGGGCCAGGAGGAAGAAGAGTAGGGATATGTCCAGGGATGTGCTCCTTAATGTCTAACAACCAGTTCTCTAAAGAAAAGATGTATTTGTGATATATTTTTTAATTTATTATGCATTGTTAGCATTTTCTCCATCACTTTCTTAAGTCTAAACAAATAACAAAACAATAATTCAAGCTCTTTTTTATAGCATTTTCTGATTTCCAAGGTATAAATGCTCACACTGAAAATTTAACAACCAGCTCTCATAAGCTGGTACAAGTTCACTTCAGCATGACCCTGGCTCTGCCTCAGTTCTCATTCCTACTTCCATATTCTCCTTTTGCCACCATCTCTCTTCCTTTGAAGAATCTCTATCATGCAGACCAACTCCAAGTCATAGCCATCTCCCAGCACCCAGGTCATCATTCTGCTCCTTTCTCAAGTTCAATACCTAGTTCAGTGTTTTCCCCTCCCCCAACACTTGCCCACCTACTTGGGGAGCTCATTATCAGTGTTCACTAGAACAAACTGTCCTTTAAGTTCATCAGCCTTCCAAATTTCTCATGCTTTTCTTGACCTCAGATGTGCTTGGGAATGACCACATTCTTGGTCTGACCACTAGCCAGTATCTACCTCCATGACCAAGAACTCTGAAATTCCTCTCACCTACAACAATCTTCCTGTCCTTCAATCTCTCCTTCTGCCTTACTCCTTTTCAACCTATTCTTCATTCTCATCTTTACCTCTCCTGTTCTCTGGGTTGGCCTCCCTTCCCTCCCTCACAGTCTTGAACCTATGACTTCTCAGTTCAACCATATGCTATCAAAGATACTCAAATCCTTTATCTCCTTGTCCCACTGCCAGTCACATACCCATTTCATCTCAGCAAAGGACCTGACTATGAACTTTCCTGACAAAACAGAATCCATCCATCAAAAGCACAAAACCCATAACAAGCAAGTCAGTTTGGCAGGGGCATAAAATGCTAGTGGAAAATTGTAAAAGTCTCTAGATGTCAAATAAAGGAATCTGTATTTTATCCTATAAGCAACAAAAAGCCACTTGACCAGAGGAGTGATGAGATCAGGCCTGTGCTTTAGGAATATCAACTTGGCAGTGGTGTGGAATAACTAGAGAGAGTAGAGAGAGGATAGACTTGAAACAGAGAGATCAACAGTCTATCACTGGAGGCCAAGCAAGAGGAGATGTGAATATGAGCCATGATGGCTGTGATGTGAGTAGAGAGATAAAACAGTATAGTGGCAACGACACTGGCATACCCATGATGGCTGCTAGCACAGGTTTTTAGATCTGCTTTACTAAGAAAGAAAGCTGTTTAAGGGGTCAACAGTCTTTTTAAAATCACATTTGCTAGTTCAAGGGAAAAGTCAGAACCCTGAACTTCAGAGAAATACAAACAGAAAATACAAGCAGAGAAATAAACACTCACAGACAGGGCTCTGACTGCCTGAATCAACTGTACACTTTACATACATCCCTGGATTGAGAGAGCCTTTACACCTGAGTAGTCGGGGAGTTCTGAACATATGGACACACAGAATATCCACCAGGGAATAACAAGATCCTTCTCATAAGTGAACCCCCAAAGCAAAATACCAACTCGGAGTATATATATACACTTCTCAGAGCCAGAAGGCATCACAACCCTCTTCAGTGCCTAATTAGAAATTAGCAAAAAGTGTGAAAGCCTTCCCTAAGCAAGCTTTCCTTAATTGGCTCCAAGTGAGGCCTATTAATGGGTGGAGAAGATCTTATATTCCATTAACATTACAAATGGATGCAAGACACCCCAGGCACGTATAATATAAATTCAGCATTCTCCATTCTTTTTTCCTTTGCTCCTGTCCCAGATGAAGATGTGGACCCTCTTGCCCAGACTAACTCCTTCTTCTATACTCTTATTATGGGCCATGACTAATTCAGGTCAGTTTGTTAATTCAGGTTTAGGATTAGAACTTAATAAAACACTTGTGAACTATAAAATTTAACAAAAATACATTTATTTATTTTTAAAAGATTAAAAGCAATTCATTTACCAGTGTGAATGGATGTTGATCTCTTCTGCCTTTGCACTCATCAAGGCAAAACTCAGAAAGATGTTTCATGAGGCAGTAACAACTCAAGGCTAGGCTTTTTATGCTTCTGGCAAAAAGGAAGTTGTGCCAGTGGTTTGCACTCTAGTTCCCCAAATTAACCACATCCAAAGAAAACCACCTCATCCTCTTAAACCATATTGGTCTATGCAAAACAGATACTGCTCCTACGATATCTTCTCTACCATCTCCAACAGGAGCTTAGTCCTTCAATCATTCCCTCTCTTTTTCTCATTTTAAATTTCTCCTTATCTACTGTGTCCTTCCCCACCACCTACAAAAATGTCCAGCGTTCATCCTTTAAAGAGCCTCACTTGATTCTGTCACCCTCCCATGACCTCTTCCTTCCTCAACCGAACTCCTAAAAATAGTTCTCTATTCTCATTGCCTACATTTTCTTACCTCCCACTCACCTCTCAGCCCCTTGCAGTCTGGTTTCACTCAAATGAAATTGCTCTCTTCAGGGTAATCATAGATTTCTGTACTGCTAAATCCAGTCATTTTGTCTCATTCTTCATCCTTCTTGACCTCTCTACAGCTTCCAAAACTCTTATCCAGTCTCTGTTCCTGGGTACTATCCTTTCCTTCGCTTTGGAGACATTGCTTTGTCTTCATTCCCCTTCTACATGACTGACCATTAGTCTCCTTTACTGGATCATAAATTTAGACCCAAAACAGATCTTAGAAGTCATCTAAGCCAACTCCCCCCATTTTACAGCTGAGAAAACTGAGTCTCAGAGAGGTTTAGTGACTTGTCCAAAGTTAAATAGGCGGTAGAAGTGGGATTTGGACTGGTCATCTGATTGGTTACTCAGATCTCTTTCTGCTATGCCCATTTCATTGAATGACTTTCTTGGGTTTTATTTTTTGGAGGGGGAAACACAAGGCAATTGAGCTTAAGTGACTTGCAAAAGGTCACACAGCTAGTGTCAAGTGTCTGATGCTGGATTTGAATTCAGATCCTCCTGACTCCAGGACAGGTGCTCTATTCACTGTGCCACCTAGCTGCCCCCAATTGAATGACATTTTGTTTTTGACATTTTTAAATACATTTTTATTACACTAAATATTTCTTAATTATATGTAAAAAAATTTAACATCCACTTTTTTAAATTTTGAGTTCCAAATTTTCTTCTATCCTTCCCCCCACACACCCCTTGAGAAAGCAAGCAATTTTATAGCAATCATACAGGTGAAATCATGCAAAACATATTTCTGTATTAGCCATATTGCAAAAGAAAAAAAGACCAAAAGAATGAACAAGGAAAACAAAGTTTAAAAAAGTTTGCTTTCATTAACTATCTTTTAAGGGGACTTCAGTTGTCAAATCTCTTTCCTAGTCCCACATCAAGTCAAATATCATGGGGTAAAACTCTCTGCCTACCAACATTCCCCAATTCCTTAGCCCCTAAAACTGATTGATTTTACCTCTTATCTCATAGTAAAGAAGCCCCAGGGGTCTGGTTTGGTCTAAGGTCTCATCTTCTTCCTCTCATCCAAAATACAGGCATCCACCAAGACTATGGCTTGGGCCCTCCACACTCTGCTGGTGATCTCATTTATTCTTATGGGTTCACTTATCATCCATACACAGATGAGACACAAGTCTATATATACAGTCCTAATTTCTAACCAAAAAAAAAAATCTATCTCAACCTTGATATATCAAAGGTATCTCAAACTCAACATGTCCAAAATGAAATTCCATTATATTTTCCCTTGAATCCATCCTTTTCTAAACGTTGTTTTTTCTGTTGAAACCACAATCATCCTTCTAGTAGCCACCTAGGTTCACAGATATTGAAGTCATTATTTGCCTCTTCCCTCTCCCTTGACCTCCATATACTATCAGCCTCCTTATTCAGTCTATCTCCACATCTCTCACATTAATCACAATCTTTCCACTGTCTAGTGGCCACTATGCTAATTCATACATGTCTTATTTCTCCACTAGGCCACTGTAATAGCCTCCTAATTGGTAGGTCTGCCTCTTATCTCTCCCCTCTCTGAACCATCTTCCATTCAGCTAGCATATTGACATTAATATTCCTAAAACATAGTTCTAGCTATGTTCAAAAATGTTCAATGTCCTGCTATTTTTTCTAGGATAAAATATTAAATTCTTAGTCTATCATTCAAATTCCTCCACATTCTATCTCCCATCTATGGCAGGTGAAAGATGAAATGACTGAGGAAACAAAGGTTCAGTCTTCTGAGTATATTGATTTATTAAGCAATAGATGGCAATTGCCCAACAAACCAGGACCAGATCTCCTCAGCTTAGATCTGGGCCCCAAATATAGAGGGAGACACACTTTTATATGTTAAAAACAATTAATCAAATAAGGCCAACTAACTAAAAGGAAACAATACAATATTAGATTATCTGAATTCTGATTGGAGAAAAGATTGGGGACTTTCCAAGTTGGGAAGAGCTAGCAGGTACAATTCTCTGAATTAAGAAAAAGAGGTATCCTACTTCCCCTTTCCCCCCTTCCCCCCCCCCCCCCCCCCCCCCCCCCCCCCCACCCGCCAAGTGTCTGTGAACAATCAAAGAAATATGGAAACAGTAAGGATTGATCAGTACAAGACCAGCGTTCAGATAAGTTATATGGGTTACTTGAGATATACAATTGTGAGAAAACTTACTGTATCAATCTTTGGATCTGACCAGGTTTCTGGTCAGCATAACCTAGGTCCTTGATTAAGGGTCTCTAAGCAGTAGGTAGGGGTGGTCCAATTTCCCAGTCATGCAGGGCCAGTTTCAAACAATACAATAAGGTTTTCTCACAATTCCCACAGTTGAATAAAGTTTTCTTACAAGACAGAACCCATAATTGGACTAAACTAACTCACAGTTGGACTAAACCCATAATTGAATAGAAACTAAGCTATCTCCAGAATTGAATCACAAAACAGAGTCATTGTGGTTCGCTCAACTCCCACGATTCCATTTGCTGTTCTAATGCTCAGTTGTCTCAATTTCCTCATACCTACCTTTCCAATCTTATTTCATATCAATCTCTCTCACGTATTCTCCACTCTAATCAAACTGGCTTCCTACTTGTCACCATGCACAGCTTTCCATAATCATCTCCGTGTCCCTGCCACTGAACAAGTAAGTGGTCCCCCTCCACATCTTAGAGTTACGAGCTTCTTCCAAAGCGTGACTCAGGTGCTACTCACCAGATGAGATCTTTCCTGATTCTGTCTCTTGCAATTTATATGCATGTGTGTGTATGTATGTATACATATATAGTGTGTGTATATGTATGTCTGTGTATGTAAAGTTAATGGCACATGTATAACCTATATCTGATTGCTTACCATCTCAGGGAAGGGGGAGGAGAGGAAGAGAGGGAGGGATAGAATTTGAAACTCAAAACTTTTTTTTAAGTGTATACGTGTGTGTGTATCATGTGGTTGGAGGTAAACTAAACTCCACCTTCTTGGGTGGCTCCTACTCTGCTTTAGAGACAGGTTTTGTTGTCGTTCAGACGTGTCTGACCCTTCTTTGTGGCTCTATTTTGGGGTTTTCTTGGCAAAGATACTGGAGGAATTTGCCAACTCCCTTCCCAGTTCATTTTTACAGATGAGGAAATTGAGGCAAACAGGGGTACATGACTTACCCAGGATCATACGGCTAGTGTCAGGGGCCATATTTGAACTCAGCAAGATGAATGTTCCAGGTCCAGCACTCTGCCCACTGCACCACCCAGTGGCCCACACACACTCTCCCAACTCCCTTCAGTCCAGCTCTAATTGCTATATAAATGTTAGCTGTCATTGCTGTTGTTAGGAGGATAGCCACCAAAAGTTTTTGCCTTAGACCCCCGAGAGTAGCAGCATTTGTTAGTCTTCAGACTCCTTCTGCCTGCGTGAGTGTTTAGGGGACTGAGCACAAAGAAGGCGTGCTACATACTATCTAATGCTAACATACATTTTGTAGAGTTTCTCCATCAGTCATCAAATATTTATTAAGCACTTATGTTCCAGGCCCCGCACTAGGCATACAAAGAAAAGCAAAAATAGTCCCTACCTTCAAGGAACTTACATTCTAATGGGGGAAGGGTTCAACATGTAAATAATGAGGTAGGTACAAGACATATACAAAGTAGATGAAAGGGGAAGGCATTCTCTAGGGCTCTCTTTTTGCAAAAGATAGAATCTGAGCTGAATCTTTGAAGAAAACCAGGAAACTTAAGAGGTAGAAATTGTAAGGGAGACTGTTCCAAGCAAGGAAGACAGCTGATGAAAAGGCATGGAGAGAGGAAATGGAGTGTTGTTGTTTGATAGTAACATCAAGTTGGCCAGTGTAGCTAGATATTAAAGCTTATGAAGAGATGTAAAGATTTGTGAAGACTGGAAAGGCAGAAAGGTGGCAGTTGTGAAATGTTTAAATGCCAAATGGAGGACTTTACCTTTGAGCCTTGGAAGTAATGAGGGAATCACTGGAATTTATTGAGCAGAGAGATTGATTATATGCTCACATCTGCACTAAAGGAAAATGCCTTTGGCAATTGAGTGGTGGATGGATTGAGAAATTTGAACCAAGGAGGCCACTTAGAAGGCTGTCACAATAATCCAGGCAAGGGACAGATGTGGTTGGCACATACCTGTGGTTCCTGATAGGTTCAAGGATCACTTGAGCTCAGGAGTTCTGAGCTGCAGTAGACTAAACTGATCAGATGTCCACAATAAGTTGAGCATCAATATGGTGAGCACCCAGAACCCAGGCGTAGGAGTGGGAGCCCTCAGGTTGCCTAAGGGTAGACGAACTGGTCCAGGTCAGAAACAGAGCATGTAGAAACTTCTGTGCTAAACAGTAGGAGGCCTATAGCTAAATGTTAGGGAGACTCAGTCTCAAGAAAAGAAGAAATCCAGGCATGAAGTTACAAGAGCTTGAGTTACATTTGTGTTTATATGAGTGGAAGAAAGAGGACAAATCCAAGAGTTGTTATGAAGAGAGAAAAGCCAGGATTTGACAACAAATTGAATATGGAAATAAGTGAGAGTGAAGAGATAAGGATGATACTGAGGTTGTGGGCCTGAATGATCAGGAGGAATATGGTCCTTTCCCAAGGTCAGAGGCTTTCATTTTTATCTTTGTACCCCTAGATATATAAAATGCATGGTGTGTTGAGCACCTGGTACATAGCAAGTGCTTTATTAATCTTGTTGAATGAACTTAGCACCCACAGTCCCCTCAATCCTCCATTGGCCCCTTTCCAGTCTTGGGAACTTCACTTTCCCAATATCTCCTACAATTATCCTTTCCTCTCTATTCCCACTCTCACTATAAGTACAGGTCCTCATTAGTACCTGCCTGGTGTAAGAAATAATTATCAATAAAAAATGATTTGTGAAGATCTGGAGTTTCCCCTTTAAAAAAAAAAACTCTTTTCTTTTTATTTTAGGTTTTTCTCTTTTTGCTTTTGGGAGGGGGGAAGGTAGGGCAATTGAGGTTAAAAGTGACTTGCCCAAGGTAACACAGGTACTTTTGTGCTAAGTGTCTGAGGCCCGATTTAAACTCATGTCCTCCTGACTCAAGGGCCAGTGCTCTACTCACTACACCACATAGCCACCGTTTCCCCTTTTTCTATAGTCCTCATTTCAAAGTTTAATCTTTTGAAGGACATTATTGACAACCTTGGTCAGACCCTACCCAACCTTCTATTCAGGCTTGAGTGGGGGTAAATTCTTTGAACAGATTGCCCAAAATGAGGTAAAAGTAAATGATGTGATCAAAGTTCATTAGAATAGGTCCAAAACCATTGTAATATTTATTCTCTAATTAATTAACCAGTCAGAGTTGATTGCTATCCTGAGAAATACCCCTCTTCCAAAGGTATATAAACTGAGTCAGTCCATGATTGTCTTTGGCATTCCAGAGCACCAAAAATTATAGCATTATTAATAAAATGACTAATCACTTAGAAATTATGTCTCTAGAACTTAAGGCCACACTAGATTATTTCATTTTCCTCACTCAGGAAAGCAGAGCTATCCATTTGTGGAACAGAGTGGCAATATTTGGTACCAGGTGTTCAAACAAATAAGGTACAAGCGCTAAGGTGGGAACCATCATCCCTCTCTCTCTGAGGCTCCCAGAAGTCATAGGTGCCTAGGAAGTCAGGGAGTGCCCAGGCTGCTCAGACAGTGTTAAACTAGACCATTATATTATGGTGGTTAAACTGTACTTTTTTTTTTTCTGGAAGGAAAGAACCCTAGGAAGACTGGTTATCTGGGTAATTTTCCCTTTGTTTCCCTGTTGGTGTTTCCATACATTGTATGTCCCTGGGGAAAAAACATATTTATTGGACAATACTATAATACTTCAAAGTCAAAAAATACCAAAGGGATTGGCAACTGCTCTGTGCCATCTTTATTCTTGATAGCACCTTCTGAGCCCTTCTTTATTCTCTCAGGGATGTTTGTCAAAGGCTGGGGTACAAAAACACCACCCTCCTCCACCTTCTCTCTCCCCCTACCCACCCGAATCCATCCTTCATGCCACTGCAAGAGATTTGCCAGAATGGAATTGTCATTCCTATGACCATTGGTCTAGAGCTGGAAATAACTTAGACATTAAATAGTCCAATTCCCACAGTTTATAGGTTAGAACATTGCAGTCAAGAGAAGTTTAATGAATTGCCTAAAGTTCCACAGCTAATAAATGGGGAGGTGGGGGCAGGGAAGGGGAAATTACAACTCAGAATTTGGACTGATTTCCTATGACTCCAAATTCAGCTCTTTCCACTGGACCTTAATTTTTCCTTTTGCATAAAACTGCTCATGTCACTCTTCTGCTCAAAAATCTTCAATAACTCCCTGCTGTCTAAAATTAAAATCATCTTTTTTCCAAACATTCAAGGCTCTCCCAAACATTCCAACCATATGTCACAATATACTGCTGCATAAACTCACCAGTACCATTCTACCTACACAAGTTCACCCTGGACTTTATCTTCTCGGTGCCCTTGCCGCCTCCCCCCCTTCCCTAATAAACTCTACCCAGCTTCCTCTTCTAAGGTTAAAATTCCTAAACGAAATCCAGTTCTTCTAGAATGGAAACTCTTTTAGGCCTTTTTATTATTATTATTTTTGTATTTATTCTAGAATACTGCCTTGCCCCCTCGAAATCATTTAATTAAAAAAAACGCTCGAGGAACAGAATTGAGATGGTTCCTCTTTCCCATCATACCTTTCCTAATCCTCTCCACCCCCTAACAAAGTTTGGGCCCATCAGAACTCACAGCGCACTTTGCATCTTCCTAATGCATTCATTATGCATTATTGTATTAATTACATTAATTCTGCATGAGTGCGCTCTCCTTGAGAGCAGGGGCGCTCTCACCTGACCTATGTGCGTCCCTGCCTCCATCGCTTAATACATTTACATTTAATTAATGCTAATAATTGTATTAATAATTAATATTAATTACATTTAATGTATCTATTCATTGGATGCTCCGCTTGACTCTCCGCCCTGCCCTTGCCACCACAATCCGCCGCTCAGACTCCTAGAGCGCTGAGCCTGGCATCACTCTAACGCAGTTAGCGTCTATCACTGCTTCTCCCTAACTGAACTGTAAGCTCCCTGAGAGCAGGCGCAGTTTGACTTAAATTCAGGGCGTCCCTGTCCCCGGCGCTTATTACATTTAATTTAATTTGCATTTAGTGATCTTTCCTTTGAAGCTGCTGAGACCACTCCATCCATACAAAGCCCCACTCACACCCCCCACCATCCGCCCCGACACCCACCACCATCTACACTATCCTCTCACCACCCACACTAAGCGCCCAGCACCCCACGGCCCGGGCAATGACACTGACGACCCCCGGTAAGCCAGGCACGGGTTCGCCGGTGGAGTCAGGGCAGGGCGGGGTCTCTGCAGCCCCTGGGCCCGGCTGCGAGATCCCCTGGGCCCTGGATCCGGGCAGGCCGCGCTCCTCCCCTGCCTTTCCGCAGCGGAGCCGAGCCTAAGGCTCGGAAGGCAGACGCAGGCACTGGCAGACACCGCCCTCCTTCAGCCGGGACCGCTCGTTTTCCTCCCTCCGCAGGAGCAGAGAGGGGGCTGGGGAGATTTATTTAAATGAGGGGCGCTCCCGGCCCGGAGAGGAAAGCAAAAAATGAGAACGGCGCCCAAAACAAACGTGCTCCAGGTGAGGCTCGAACTCACAACCTCGGCATCGCTCTGCCCGTACTGCTGTATAAGTACCGCGCGCTAACCGATTGCGCCACTGGAGCTCCGGCGGAGCAGCCTCGGGATCGCCCTATCAGGGTTCGCCCTGGCCTCGTGATGGGGAAGGGGCGAACCCAGGGCCTGTACGGAGCATGCGCCGACTGCCCTCAGTGTCGAGGACGACTCCGAGCCCGCCTCTATCCGAGCGAGAGCGGCGCCCGGAGCCACAACCAGACACCTTGCTAGGGTCCGTGGTCGGCCATGAAGCCCGAGTTCTGCCCGCTGCGGGATGGCGGCGGTGCTTCCCAAAGGAGGACGGGAAGTGGGAGGAGGGAGAGAACGTTGGTTCGGATGTGGGGCTCTCAATCGGGGCTCCCCCTGAAGGCCTAAGGCTGCGGTGCACCCCCGCCGCCCTCTGCCCTCGTGGGAGGACCCGAGGGCCTCCCCCATGCCCGTTCTCTGTCAGCCCGAGTCCACCAAAGAGCTGGACTCGGGGACAGAAGTTACGTGAGCTGGGGCTGGGACTGGGACTGTGAGGAGGGTCTGGGTCTAGGGAGACCCGGAGCGAAGCCAGGCGGGCGGTAACAAAGGAAAGCTCAGCCGGAGAGGGTGGAGCCGGAGGACCAGAGCTTCGTGCAAAGGAAACATGGGGTGGAGCTTAGGGAGACCGGGGCGGGGTCTACAAAGGAAAGCTGGCGCGAGGGGCGGGGCATGCCTAGTTGGAGGCGGGGTCTTGCAAGCTGGGGAGGGGCTTAGCGAGACACAGGAGGGGTTTTTGACTGGGAGGGGCGGAGCTTAGGGAGGCTTAGGATGTAATAAAGCTCAGGAAGAGGAGGCGGAGCCAAGGCAAAGCTGGGGTGGAGGAAAGCAGGCGGAGTCTGTAGCCAAGGTTCGGGAGGGGTGGGGGCAGGAGCGCAGTCTCGCTAGGTCTTTATGCCCCGGAGGGATTGAGTCCCTCCCTCGAGCCTCTTCTAGCCCTGAGCTCCTGCGTGGGGTTAAACGCCCCTTGCAGTTTGGTCCTTATATAAATAAATTCTTGTTGATTGATTGAGCCTGGAGAAGCAAGGATTGTCTTTTACATTTCTGAAATGCCTGGCACATAGTGAGTGCTTAATAAACAGTGATCCGTTGAAGCAATATTGTAGGGATGGATGATCATCCGTGAAAGGCTTTCAAAGGAAAAATGCTGTGCATCTCCAGAGAGGACCAATGAACTCTGAAGCCAGATTGAAGCATGCTTTTTTAAACTTTGTTCTTGTTTCATTTTGAGTTTTCTTTTCCAACCTGGCTTATATGAAAATATGTTTTGCATGGCTTCACTTGTATGATCGATATTAAACTGCCTCCTCAAGATGAGGGAAGGGAAAGAATTTGGAACTCAGAATTTTAAAAAATTATTGTTAAAAAATTTTTACAAGTAATTGGGAAATATTTAATGAAATAAATAACAATTTTAAATAAATGCCAGTTGACTGTCCTGCTGAAGAACCAGCAACTACGGAGCTGGCATCCAAAGCTCTGTCCTAACGCCATCCAGACAGGTGACCACTAGAGGGCGCCGTGGACCAGAGAAGAAGAGAGGCCAAGAGAATGGGACTGCCAAGTGTGGGGTTGGGTTCTTTAGGCCTTTCTTAGGTTTTCTCTCCCCCTCTCTCCTACCCCTAACCCCACTTAACCCAGTTAGAAGTGAAAGAAAGGACAAGATGCACGCTGCTCAAGGCTTCATTAGGTGCTAGCTTCTGGAGGCTTATGCCATTAGTCACTGGTTCCGGTTTCCAAAAAAAACCTAATGAGGAGAACACCAGGATGCGTAGAGGCAGTGCCCCCACACCCAATCACACAGATTATAGTGGTCTTTAGTGCTTTGAAAAGCAGGGAGGTTCATTCTTTTTATCCATGAAACCTAGCATAGAGCAGGCCCTTAATAAATATGTGTTGAAGGATTGTGTATTTCCTTAAGTATACAGAAATCAAATTCACCTAATAATCACTAAGTCTAGTTTGACAGTGTGATGCAATGAAAATAAAGCAAGAAACCTCATTCTAATTCAGAATCTGTCCCTGGTGTGACTGTGGGCCAATAGATCTAGGGCCTTAGTTTATCCTTCCCCAGTGCCATTCATAAAATCGATGGATTGGATCAGAATAGCTTTAAGGTCAGTTCAATAAATGTCTGACAGAAGGTATGGGCAGAACTGTGGACATCGGTTTGTGATTTTATTGGTGTAAAGAATTCCCTGTGTAGAAACTCCTTCCATCAATGGGGACTGAAAACCACTCAATACTGCATACTCAGAGAATTACCTCTGTTGTACACTGAAAGATTTAGTGTCTTGGTCACCTTGACACAACTATTTCATGTCTGAGGCAGAATTTGAGGTCAGGTGTTCCTGATTCTTGATCAAGCATGGCCCATGCTTAATCCCCTATGGCCACTCTGCAAAGCAACAGATTCATTAAATACCCACCGCTGACAAGGTTTTGTGCCCCCAAAAACACAAAGATAAGGACAAATACTTCCTACCCTTGAGGACTTTATATTCTTCTGGGGATACAACATTTATATAACCAGTTGCTAAGCCTTCTACCTCCAAAACTATTTTTTATCTCTCTTCTCTACCCTCACACTGCCACTTCTCTAGTCCAGGCCCTTATAATCTATCACCTACCATTTCAGGAGTTCTTTCAATTGATCTATCTTTAGTCTTTTCCGTATCCAATCCAGTCTCTATAAACCGAGAAATTAGTATTCTTGTGACAGGTTTCTAACTATGTCATCCACTTTCTCAAAAATCTTCAGTGGTTTCCTCTTCTTTCTAGGACAAAATATAAATTCAGTCTAGTTTTAAAGTCCTACACAATCAGAAAGTATTTATTTAAACATATTCCTATTTTATTTCATATTACCCACCCACCCCCTTCATTTTCCACTACAGTCAAAGTAACCTGTTCTCCAAACATTGTTTTCCAGCCTTAAACCTGCCCCCAGACTATGTTTGCATCAGTGGTTCCCTAATCCTTTCTCCTAGTAGACTGTAAACCCCTTGAGGGTACGGCCTTTGTGTTTGGAGCCCCCCCCTCCCCGCCCCCAGCATTCTGCATAATGCCTACAACATAGTATGTGTTTAATAAATATTTGTTCAATTGAATTGAGTAAATACAATTCAATTTGAGCAAACTGGATCAAAAAATCCCCACCTAGGAGCTGGCATCTAAACATTCATCATTTCCCTCCCAGCTGCTTTCCTGACTTTACCATGATCTCCAGAAACATCATCCTGAAAGACCACACTGACCCTGAAACTCACACTTCAGTACCTCCTGCCCTTGGAGATCCTCCTTTCCTCTTATTGGAAAGGGTGGGCATCAGAGAGCTATTCAGAGGTGCTCCATAAGACTGTGGGCTCCTTGAGGGCAGACTACTTTTTGCCGTTCTTTCAATCGGCAGCACATAGTAAGCACTTAACATTTATTAACTGGCTGACTCTTCTTTGAAGAAAGCTAGGGATTCTTAGAATTGGAGGTGAAGGGCTAATGAATTTTAGGTATAGGGGATACAGCTTGTACAGGTCCAATGAAGGTGGAGATGGAATGCTAAATTCAGGGAATAGCTGATAGGGGAGTTGGGCTAGAAAACAGAGTGAGTAAAAATTAATGATGTGGAATAAGTTTGAAAAATAGGCTGGAACCAGACTGTGAAGGGCTTTTAAATGATAAGCTGAAGAGTTTACTTTATATTCTAGAAGCAACAGAGAACCACTAAAGCTTCTTGAACAAAGGAGTAATCAGGGCAGACCTGTGCTTTAAGGGATGATTATTTTGGTAGTGTTGTAGAGGATGACTTGGGATTGGAGAGGAAGAGACTGGAAACAGAGGAGACCACTGCTATAGTCTATCAAGTGATGATGAATGCCTGAACTAGAATGGTGGTGGTGGTAGTACAGAGAAAGGGACAGGTACAAGAGCTATTTTAAAATAAAGACAGACAGACGGACAGAGACAGATAGATAGATAAATGGATGGATGGATAGATAGCAGCTTGCTATTATTGGTTTATTTTATGATCTTATGTATTTCATTGTATGCATTTAAAAATATGCTAATTACCTTTCTGACCTATGGATAAAAGAGTTAGTTCATAATGAAATAAAGGATAGAGGGGATCACAGAAGATAAAATGGGCAATTTTGAGCATGTAAAATTTTAAGAGTTTTGCAGAAACAAAACCAATGCAACTAAAACCAAAGAGGAGAAGTAAGTAGTTGGGAAAAATTGCACCAAGTTTCTATGATAAAGGTCATGTTTCTAAGATATATATATATGTATATATATATATGTGTATATATATATGTATATGTATTAAATTAATAGTCAAAGAATATGAAGTTTTCAAAGAAAGCCAAATTATAAACAAACACAAAAATACTCCAAATCACTAATACTTAGAGAAGTACAAATAAAAGTAACTCTGAGATTATACCTCACAGTTATCAATTGGCAAATATTGGAGAGGCTACAGGAAAACACATATATTAATGTACTGTTATTGGATCTATAAATTGGTCCAGTTATCTTGGAAAGTGACTTGCAATTGTGCCCAGAAAGATATTAAACTGTCCATCATCTTTGACCTAGCAATAACAGTACTTGGTCTATATCCTAAAGGGATCAAAGAAAATGGAAAAGGACCTATATGTACAGAAATATTTATAGCAGCTCTTTTGTAATAGCAGAGTTAGAAGCTAAGGGGTTGTCCATCAGTTGGGAAATGGCTGTACAAATTATGATGGAAGAATATACCATACTACTATAGACCACTACTATACCATAACAAATGATGAAAGGGGTGGTTTTAATGAATCCTGGAAATCGTATGAATGAATATGGAGTGAAGTTAACAGGACAAGGGAAACAATCTATGCAGTTACAATAACACTGTAAACAATAAGTAACTTTGAAAGAGTTAAGAATTCAGATGCAATGATCAGCCACAATTTCAAAGAACTCATGGTTAAGCAGGCTACCCATCACTTGATAAAGAAGTGATAGACTCAGGGTGCAAATGAGATAATATTTTAGGAATGTGGCCAATGTGGGGATTTGCTTTTCTTGCCTATGCTTCATTGTCACACTGAGTTTTTTTTTCTTTTTGCTCAATTGGCAGGGAGGGGAGGGACAGAAAATCAATTTCTGTTAATTGAAAAAAAATTAAATATTTTGAGGGGTTCATAGGCTTTATCAGATTGTCAAATAAGATTATAACATAAAAAATAGGAATCCTTTTTAGGATTGACAAGACTGGGTAACTGAATTGGGGGAGGGGAGTAAGAAAGAAAGGATGACTCCAAGGCTATAAAACTGGGTCATTGGAAAGATAGTTTCTTAACAGAAACCAGAATATTTGGAAGAGAGATAGGTTATGAGGTACAAGTTCCCTTTTACACATCTTCCTTTCAAGATACCAGTGGGCCTCCCAGACGAAGATGTCCAAAAGACAATAATGTAGGGCTGGCAATCAGGAAAGAGATTAAGGCTGGATAAACAGACATGAGAGTCTTCTACATTTAAAATGTTACAGTATTTGGAGATGAAACAATCTATGAAAATTCATTAGAACAGAAATGCTTGACTACGTTCAACACCATGATTTCCCTGCTCCAAACCTAACCATGATTTTGGCTTTCAAGATCAGTCTTCGGAAGAGCATAGTTGAATCCCTTAACTACCTATGATCATTCTCTTAAGTTTCTATCTTTCTTCTATAACTATACAGGGCCACTGGGGTCAAAGCTATTACAGGATTTCATCACAAAGGAAAGTAAGCCACTTTCATCATATCACTCTTGTATTGAATAATTACAACATCTCTTTGCTACTCAGTCAAGTCTAAACTCCTCTGCATAGAATTCAAGGACCTTCTAGACTGCTAATGACTGACAAATTCAACAATCTTTCTTCACTTTTTGTATATTTGACCTATCATCTGACAATCAAAATCAGCAAATATTGTGTCAAAGCAGTATGACAGAGCTAAGAAAAGGAAAGGAAATGAAAAAAGTGGGAAGAGAGAAAAAGGAAAAAAAGGGAAGAAAATAAAGCAAACGGGAAGAAAAGAATCCATGCCCTCAAAAAGCTTACATTCTACTTCAAGGTTAGAACATGAAGTCAGGTAAGCATAATAGTCATGAGAGAATGTCGAGGACAAAAGAAAAACCAAAGAACTCTACAAATATTTGAGGGAGGAGAGGAAATTTTCAGCTTGGGAATTCAGGGAAGTTTCTTGGACAAGTCTTTTCACCCTAGATGTCTCTGCACTACAATCCACTCCTCCAATTGGCAAGTTCCTCCCAGAACGTACATTTTGAGGAAATGCCAAGGCCAGCCATTCTCACTCCATTCCTCTCCTGATTCCTTTCCTGACTCTCTGGACTTCTCCACCATGCACCCACATGGGCACCCCACCTCCTCTTAGATCCCTTTTATTTGTTGTCCCTACTTCCCATCAGAATAAAAAATCCTTGAGGGCAGGAACTTTCTTTTTGCTTGTATCTGTATTTTCCATGTTTACAGTGCCTGGCATGTGGTAAACTCTTCATAAATGTTTGTGGATTTGACAAAGTGACATCTAAGCTGAAGAGGATTCTGAGATAAAACTATAGATAAAAAGGGAGAATGAGGGAGTTGTGTGAATTCACACATAGAATACAGCATGAGAAATTCAGCAGTCAAGCACTTATTAGGTGTGTACTATATGCCAGGCACCATATATATTAAGCTCTGGGGCATCCCAAGATATAAAGTAGTCTCAGCTTCTAATAAACTTGTGTTATATCAGGGAAGTCAACGTATACACATCTAAGTTGTTCAATCATTTTTTCAATTGAGGTCCAACTCTTTGTGACCCCATTTGGAGTTTTCTTGGCAAAAATACTGGAGTGGTTTGGCATTTCCTTCTCCAGATCCTTTTTCAGATGAAGAAACTGAAGAAAACAGGATTAAGTGACCTGCCCAGGTTCCACACAGGTAGTAAGTGTCTGAGTTCAGATTTGAACTCAGAAGTCTTCCTGACTCTAGGCCCAGCACTCTCTATCTACTGCCCTGTCTAGCTGCCAGAGAATCTGGATACCTATACAAAAACAGCACCAGCTTGACTCGAATACAGAGTGCCTGAAGGGGAGTGAGTAGAAATAAGGCTGGAGAGATAGGCTGGAGTCTGAGTGTGGAAAGCCTTAAACATCACACTAAAGAGTGTTTGTACATCATCCTACAGTTAACAGGGAATTGCCAAAGTCATTGAAGATTTTTGAGCAGGGAATTGACATAGTCTCATCTGTACATTAGGAAGATCACAGATTTTTGTGTTAGTTGTGTTGGAGATGGATCAGAGCTGGGAGAGACTGGAAGCAGGGACCCCAATTAGGAGGTTTATATATTAGTCTAAGGAGAGGACAGAGGGGTCTAAATTAGCAAATTGGCCACCTGACTAGAAGAAAGGGGACCAGTGTTAGAGACATGTAGGTAAAACAGGTCAACTAAGAAAAGGATTTGAAAGAGGTCTGGGAGAGAGAGAAGAAAAGAGTTAAAGATGCTTCAGAAGTTATTAACCTCAGTGCCTGGAAAAATTTTATTTTTAAATCTATTGAACTGTCCTTAGGAAAAAGCACATTTATCTTCTGGAATCTTGTTTTGTTTTTTTACTTTTTTTTTTAAGTTCAGCTAAATTCCTTAATAGCTTACTAAACAAAAGATGGCATTTGGGGTAAAAAGAAAACAAAATAAAACCCCCCAAAACAGACTTTAGGAACCAGATTAATTCATCTCAGATTACATTCCATCTCAATAACATCAGCCCCCAAGGGAGGCTGCCCTACTCATTTGAAGGATCATATAGTTCAAGCTGACCATTTTGAAAATGAGAAAATTAAGACTCATAGAAAGGAAGTGATTTGTCCCATGTCACAGGGGACAAATCAAAATTTAAAATGTGACCCTATGGCTCCAATCCAGGATTCAGTCTATCATATCACACTTCTACCCAGTGGCTTCATAAAGGTCCCTCATTTCGTTGGGCAAAGCAATTTACAAACTAAAAACAAATTTACAAACACCAAGACATTAGGGAATTAACCTTCCAGTAGAATCAACTTTTTCAAAAAGGAGTTAGACTTCTTGAGGTGGCAAAAAAAAAGAAATCTGGAAATAGGTGCCCATCACTTTAAGAATGACTTAACACATTGTATTATATGAATATAATGGAATGGTGAATAAGGAATTCAGAGAAGTATGAGAAGACTTAAATGAAGGGATGCAGTGTGAAGAGCATACACAAGTTACAATAAAGTTAATGAATACTACACTAAAAAAAAACCCAGCAGAATTCAGATTTAATATCTTGACCAATTTTGGTTTCATAAGATATAGTCAGACCAGTGTGAACTGCGTTTCTGTTTTTATCGAAAGCTGTACTTTCCACAACTTAGCATCTTTTGCAAGGGATCTGATTTCTTCCAGACTCAGGCTAATCACATCATCCTGGTTCAGGAAGACAATATAACGTCGTGGGTTATGGCAGAACTTCCGCTCAGATTTTTTATGGGGGCCCACTCTTAGGAGCGTCACTCCCTCCCACCCCCCAACACAGATTCTGGTCGCACTACTGTTGGTGGGGGCACTTCGTAGCAGCAGGAGCTTTCTAGCTTCAGCGGAAACTGTTGCTTCTGGCTTCTTCCGCACAAATAGCGTCTCCCCACTCAAATTCATGCCACTCTCCTCAGCAATTCCTTATGCCACTGGGCTTCCTTTCCCTGGGACATCCTCACTGGAGTTGCCTTCTCTCTCTGGGTATCCTCCCAATTTTATGGGAAGGAAAAGGGAAAAGACAGAAAAAGAAAGGCAAAAAAAAACTAAACAACCGCAACCGGATGGCAAATGGTGCTTAAGTAAGCTGCTTTCACCCACCGTGAGAATTCAAGAAAGTTCCAGTAAGCAAGAAAACCAGGAATGAAGAGAAAAGAGTGGACGGGGCGGGGGCGGGGGCGGGGACCCTGGACTTTCCGGGTAAAGGAAAGGTAAACCCCGAGGTCCCCGCCTCCCTGCACATCCTCTCTCCAACCACAGTCCTCCACTCCCAGTCACGAAACCAAACACCTCCAGGGCCCCTCCTCTGACCCCACTTACGGGCTGGCTTGGACCCGCTAGGGGACTGAGGGAGTGGATTCCAGAGGGTAGAGGGGTGGGTTCTAGAGCGAATGCAGAGGGGGTGGCTCCAGCCCTGCGAACATGGGTGCCTGGGGTTGAGTCCAGGTCCCCCAGGAGTAGGTCGCCCTTTGAGCCAGAGGATGCTAATTAGCGAGCCTCCCCTTGATCCTGGGGGAGGAGCCGCTTCTTGACTAGACTCAGTTCCCCGCAGAGGCCCTGGGTAGTCGTCTGCTTCTCCCCCAAGCTTGATCATGGAGCTCCAAGTGAATGTGAAGGCGTGGATCGAGAAAAACAAATCCTCCTTTCACCCCCCAGTCTGCAACAAGCTCATGTGAGTCCTTCCTTCCTCCCCAACCCCTTTGTCCCATGAAATAAATGGGTCTCTTCTGCAAAGGATTTGTGTTCTAGTGAGATTATCAGGTCCAGGGTCTCCTGTTGAGGTAAATGCTTCAACCAGATGACTAGAGGTGGAGGAGAGGGACGATTGGAAACATTACTTGGGTTTTGGGGATTAACCTTCCTCCTTGGCAACTGAGCTCAAACCCTGAAGTCTGTACTTAATAGGAGTGGGGAGTCATAACTGGGGGTGCCCTGGTTTGAAATTCCCGAATGAAAGAAGTGTTTTGAGACCCTAGCAAAAGATAATCTCGTGTAGGCTGAAGGGGACACTCCTATGGCAGCAGGTCAAATGGCTAGGACAGTCATAGAACCTAAGAACCTAGAGGAGAGAAAAACCCTTTACTTGAGTAATACCAACCTTAACAAGCTGGGAAGAATGAGAGAGAGGCTCCATTCTGGAGATGAGATAGGAAAAGGAATCAGTTTGCCCTGTAAGGCACCAACTATCTCTGACTAGAATGTGGATATCCCCTCTGTGACTTCAGTTATTTATGTTGTCTGCATTTCAACTTCCCTCTTCGTTGATATTTAAGTTTTTGGATTTTGAGGAGTGAGTAAACTTTTTTCTCTTCCTCTTAATTTGCATTTTTTGCTTCTATTAATATAACTTCCCTCTTTCTCTTGAAACTCCTCACTGTCCACTAAAGGAACTCCATTATCCTGTTTTCCTCCCTACCACCAATCTTTCTCCAGTTCCTTCACTGACTCATTGGTTCATCTTCCTCTTCTCACCTGCTAGATGTGAACCTTTCCCAAAGTTTTGTTCTCAGCCTCTGACCTTCCTCTTTCTATACTCTCTCCAGTGGTGAGCTCACTTTTATTTTTTAACCAGACTTGTGCTTTCTTTGGAGGAGGGAATTACGTCTGGGGAAACTCCTAACATCCTAACAATGATCAACTATTGCTCTGCAATTTCTAGTCTTCCAGAATCCTCTAGGGGGATTGAGAGCTGAGGTGGGGGAGCACTCTTGTCCATACCCAGGCAACAGATCTGGAGGAATCAGGAGGAATTAGAAGGCAGAAAAATATTTTTTTCTCAAGATACAGATCAGGCACTTTCTTCTGCATTGAAGCCTTTCCTGATCCCCAAAACTAGTGCCCTTTCTCCCAAAGCACATTATATTAAATATATATGTGTGTGTATATATAGATATATTTGTAGGTATTCGCTTTATATTTATGCTGTATATATTTTTAATATGCACTTGTCTTCCTCATTAGAATGTAAGTTCATTGTGAGTAGGGATTGTTTCATACTTTGCTCTTGTATCTCTAGCACAGTGCCCAGTACATAATTAATAAAAACTTGATTGGTTGGTTGATTGACAGCAGTAAAAGAGACAGCTTCCAAGAACGGTGAAGGGGTCTCAGGTTCAGCTGAGGGTGCTGTCTTTCTTGGTGGCATAGTCCCTTTACATATATCTCCGCCATCCCCAACCACTCCCACCCGTCTGGCCTCTTAACCCTAATTCTGTCCCTCAAGAGTTCTATGGGGCTCAAGAGAACTCCCAGATGGCACTGCTGTCATGCTGGTCTCTTCCTGACTGAAAAGTAACATATAGACAGCTATTTCCCTACCAGGGGTATGCAAGGACTGTGCTGTTCTAGGTTCTCCCTTCAATCTCTGTTCCTGTTTCTTTAATGGAGATTACAGTTGTGGGGTGGGACCTTGTAAATACCAGAATTGTAGGCTTTTTTCTGCCATGGCTATAAGATGAGGATTAGCTTGTAAGGCTTTGAGCACCTTCCTGTCCCATCTGTCCCCTGCCTGGTCAGGAGAGAAACTGGAAAAAGGCTCCCCAGTTCTGAACTGATCCCCTTTCCCCAAGAGACTCGCTACCACAAGGATGAGTGAAAATCCATCCTTTAGTGGAACCCCACCTTCCACTCCTCTGAATAGCTCCCCTCCCTTTTTTTTCTTCCATTTATGGAACTTCAGGAAATGAAGAAAAGTATCCATTCACTTGCTTCAGAAAGAATTTGATTGGGGGCAGTTCATCTAATTCAAACATACATAATAACCAGATGTTGCACACCAGTGGTTACATTCAAATTCTCTTTCATTCTGTCTTCCTCTCAATTTGGACCTTTTGCTTCCATTAATATAACTTCCATCTTTCTCTTGAAACTCCTGCCAGACAACCAGAGGAACTCTATTATCCTGTTTTTTCTCCTACTTCGTTGGCTCACCTCCCACTTCCCACCCACTACCTCCCACCTCTCACCTGCTACCTCAGCCTTTGACCTTCCTGTTTCTGTACTCTCTCCAGTGGTGAGTTCACTTTTATTTTTTAACCAGACCTGTGATTTCATTGGTGGAGGGGACTGCTGTTGGGGAAACACCCTCTACCAATGGTTATCAACAATTATTTTGCAATTTCTAGTTTCCCTAAGGGGCATTGAGATATTAAGTGATTTACCCCCACTCACCTAACTGAACCCTAGGCTCTGCTGCCAGTTCTCTATCCAGACTACCAAACTGCCTCTTAATCTCATTCATTTTTATTTGCCTTTGTTCTGTGAGGTGACTCCCTAACTATTGCTCTAGCACTACCTTCTTTTTCTTCCTTTCTTCCTTTTCTTTCTCCTTCCTCTTTTCCTTCCTTTCCTCCTTCCTGCCTTTCCTTCTTCCTGCCTGCCTTCCTTCTTTTCATCTTCCTTCCTTCTTTCCCTCCTTTCCTCCATTCTTCCTTCCTTCTTTCCTTTCTTTCCCTGTATCTCCCTTTCTTGCCCAGGCTGAAAATGCAATTGGCCATTCATGGGCCTAATCCCACTGCTGATCAGTATTCAAGCTTTGGCCTGCTTCATTTCTCACCAAGACTGGTTCACCCCTCCTTGGACAGCCTGGTGGTTCCTGGATCCTAAAATCTCCTTAGATGGATGTTAGATTTAGTTCAAAGACTCAATTAGTTTTATCTTTACTGTCACTCAGAGCTCCTGAACTAACTAGCTAACTAGTCTCGCTAGCCTCAGTCTCTCCCAGTAGCTGGGACCAAAACTGGACACCACCATGACCAGCCCTGATCTCTTTCTCAAGCCCTAGTTCCACAGCTCCAAAAAGCCTCTTCAATATTTTCCACCAGATGGTGCCAATGGCACTTCCAGCTTAATGTGTCATCTTTTTCCTCTTTTCTCCAAATCTTTTTGGAGAAGATTTTCCCAGTCTCACAGGTCTAAAACCTTGGAGTCTCTTCCATTCCACAGCAGCCCAGGGCTTTAAAGTTTCTACCACTCAGGTTTTATAATCTAACTGTTGTCACTTTATAGATGAGAAAACCCAGGATCAGAGAAGGTGCTTAAAGGTCTTAATTAGTAACAAAGTTAGAATTAGAATGCAGGTCACCTGACTCCCATTTTAATGCTCCTTCCATTATGCTACCCTCTAATAAAAGCCTTATCTACCTCTACTTTCCTCTCACTCTTTCTTATTGTCTACCTATCAAATCTCATCCCACCTCCCAAGGGGGTTGATGGAGATTCTTACCATAAGAGGTTCTTACCTCTTCTTAAGGGGTACAATTCAAGAGGGAAATTTCTCATCATAACACAGATTGAATTTTCCCATAGAAATAATGTCATAAAAGCTGGTTATCTTCTTGAGTGCTATAATTCAGCTGCATTTGAATTAAGTGGGCTTTGGCTAGCTTACTGCCCTTTATTAATGTTGTTTTTATAGGATGATGAGGTCCCAGCTCCAAAATCACTTGCAAATAAAGTTTGGGCCCACTTAGCCTTCAGTGCATTCTCTTTGATGCAAATACCAAGTACAGCCCTTCAGAACAAGTTCTAGGCTAGGACTGGACAGAATGGAGCTTTTAAAAGAACACTGGAGCTTTGACTGGGAAAAGATGATACCACTGCTAGCTAGTCAGAAATGCATGCGTTTCTCCAGCAGAAGAGATCAAAAAGTGACCTAGAGTCAGGTTGTTAGGAAGCCTAATGGGGTAATTAGATAATTCAGACGGATATGTTATAGGAGAGGAATCCCAAATATCAGCAAAATCAGACAGAGCACTGACATGGAAATCTTGACTTTTTTCTTCTTCTTTCTCCTCCTTTTCACTTTCTTTTATGACTTTAACAGATACCAATACAATGAGTATTTCCATTCATATTGTAGAACAGAAAGAAAGGATCATATTGAAACTGTAAACATAAAGCTTGTTTGTCAAGTATATGATAAATTCAAAATGTAACTTTCAAAGCTGACCTGCTTGTTTGTGATTCCTTCTGGCTTTCATTCTTCTCTAATTTGGGAATTGGGGGAAGAATCCTATCCCAATCTCCTCCTTCCTACCTCCCTTTAATTGAAAAAGTATATATAAAGACAAAACCCTTATAACAAATATGTATGGATAGTCAAGCAAGAAGAAGATTCCCACATAGACCTGTACAAAAATGTATGCCTTTCCTACAGCCTGAATCTACTACCACTCTGTCAGCAGATGGCTACCATGTTTCATGGTGAATCCTCCAAATTTTGGTCAGTCACTGTGTCAGAGGTCTTAAGTCTTTCACCTGTTTGTTGTTTTGTCTACACTCTTGTCTTTATTGTATAAATTGCTTTGGTTCTGCTCACTTCACTGTGCATACAAGCCTCCCCAGATCTCTCTGATACCAGTCCCTCTGTAATTTCTTATGACATGATAATATTACATTGTACTCATATGCTTTCCTTTGCTCAGCTGTTCCCCAAATGATAGGCACCTCCTTATATTTCCATTACTTTGCCACTACAAAAAGAACTGCCATAAATATTTCCTTAAGTATGGGTCCTTTTCTTCTTTCTTTGATCTTCTTGAAGTATAGACCTAGTAGTGTTATCTCTAGGTTGAAGGGTATGAACAGATTAGTGATTTAGGAAACATAGCTCCAAATTATTTCTTGGAAGTCTTTTCACCTGTCGACCAAGAGTCTATAGTTTAGTCTTGGCTGTGCCCCATTGGATTTGAGACCTTAAGGAATTCAGTTTACCTTAGCTTGTCCTTTGTAAAAATAAAGAGTATGAGGTTAGATAATCTTTAAAGTTCATTCCAGGACTAATATTCTGGGATTTTTTAATTTATTGGACCAAGTATAGTGTGTGGGATTGGATTCCTTGTAATCTCTCAAAATGGAAAACCAGCAAAAAAAAAAAAGGCACTCTTTGCCAAGTAGGCTTTGGGGAGGGCAAAGTTTCAGATCTTTTTCTACCAGTTTGAGAGTTTGACCTAAGGCTTTTGAATAAGTAAATAAACTCCATCCCAGTCTTAATTGGGTTGTCTAAGTCAACTGGACTGTGTACCTTTTTGGTGGGGTCGGGAGGGTAAGGGGACAGAAAAGAGAAGGTATGGCAATTAGGCCTTGAACCCTAATGGACTTTCAACCCAAGACAGTCTCAGATGTTTACACAGAGGCAACCTAGATTACATATTTAGAACCAAGTGAAAATGAAACTAAAAATCACCAGTAAAACAGAATGAAGACTATTGTCTTGAGAGGGCTGTGATGTAGAATGTAATAAAGAAATTCCATTAGATTCTATTTTCAAGTTTTTTTGTTTTGTATTGTTTAAAATCAAGTCAGTTGTAACCTTTCTTTTCTGAAGCTTATAGAGATTCCCCTTCCTAGTTCCATCTTGGGACTGCTCCTTTAGCCCCTCTTCTCTCATGTCCAGCCTCCATTTTCTTAGGCTCTGACCTTACTGCCTCTATATGTTATTTGCAGGCATCAGAGCCAGCTTAAAATCATGTTTGTTGGAGGTCCAAACCAAAGGAAGGATTACCACATTGAGGAAGGAGAAGAGGTATGGGCCCTGAAGGGGTGGGGATGTCCTCTGTGTGGCAAAGAGGAAGAATTTGCATTCATTCATTCAGCTGTTTCCATACTGGCCAAGTGTGTAATTTGCAAAAATGTGGGATGGGTAAGAGAAGTGGATAAAAAAGGGATGATGTGGTAAATCAGTTAGAAGGAAATCATTGTTACTGAATATTCTCCGGCCCTCCTGAGGTGTAGACATAATCACTGCAGGCACACACACTCACTTCCAGCTTCTAGCTATTATTGTTAAGTGACTTCCTCAAATGACCTATACTCTTGGGTAGCCCTGGGCTGACAGAGGAGAGAAGTACAGTCTGTGCCTTCAAGAGGCTCAAGTTCTGATGGTGGATGGAGAGCCTCAGCTTTTATTTATTATGACATCATTAGCAATTAGACAAAACAGACTAGGATTCTCAAGACCTACCGAGTCTGCTGGTTGTTTCCATGAGGAAGTACCTTCCTCTGTCCCCACCTTCCCTCAACCCCCATTCACAGGGACAACACTGTGGAAAAGCTAGGTTGAGGGGGTGACTGATGGTCAGACACCCAGGGTTAGCATGGTAGGAGAGGCTGGGGAAAGAGGTTCGTGTGCTTAGAACCCTGCTCTGAGCACAAACTAAGCAGTTCCTTGGAAATTGTGTCATGTTGTCCTCACCTGCCAAAGATCCCAATTTGTGAATGTGAAGCTACTGAGTGTGTGTTGGGCTGAATGTCATCATGGGGGCTGAGTAAAGACAAATCAGCTGAGTGGAGGGGGCCCGAGTTGAAAGGAGGGATTGAAGAGTGAATGGAGGGGATGGGAATTGAAAAAAGGGATTGAGAGCTGATTAGATCCAACTAATTCTTTGCTAAAAAGATGTTGGAAATTTTCAACCTATTTTTTTTTTTGAGTCTGACAGAAAAACAAAGAAGTGTGGAGTAGTTTAAAGAAATGTAGTGGAAAAAGTGTTGGGTTTGGGTTTAATTCTAGGCTCCACTATTTGCACCGAAAAACTCAAAAGTCCGCAGGCTTCACGAACTGTGATAATAACTAGCATTTATATTGATAGAGAACTGTAAGATTTGCAAAGTGTTTTTTCACATATTGTCTCTTTTGATCTTCACAATAACCCTAGGAAGTAAATACTTTCATTATCCTCATCCTAGATGAGGAAACGGAAACAGAGGTTGAGTGACTTGCCCAGGTTCACAAAGCTAGTGAATGACTCCTGACCTAGAACTCTGTCCACTGAGTCACCTAGCTGCCTAAATAGGACAGTTATCTCCCCTAAATTAAGACCATTGGCCCCTTTACCACTCCTGACCCTAGGCAAGTCCCTTAACATCCATAAGCTTCATTCATGTGACAGAGGGTCTCAGATTCAAAGTTAGAAGGAACCCTAAGATCATCAAGTTCATTCTCCTTATTTTATAGATGAAAACTGAAAGTTAGAGAGGATAAGTTAACTCGGAGAGGCAGCTAGATGATGCAATACATAAAGATTCTGGAGTCAGGAAGACCTGAGTTCAAATTTGACCTCAGATGTTTATTAGTGGTGTGACACTGGTCAAGTCACAATCTCTGCCTGCCTCTATTACCTCGTCTGTAAAATGAAGATAATAATAGGTTGTTTTGAGGGCCAAAAGAGATAATATATGAAAAACACTTTGCAAATCTTAAAGTGCTATATGAATGCTAGCTATTATTACTAAGTGACTTCCTCAAACTACCATGTCTGATATCATATTACATACCCATAGCCTCTCCACTTCTCCAAAAAAAGGAAGGAAGCACATATTTCCTTCTCATCTCTGGGTCCAAGCTTGGTCAATACAGTTACCCAACATTCAGTTTGATCATATCATTCTTTCCATTTTATGATTTTGAGTCTGTCTGTTTGTCTGTCTGTCTGTCTCTCTCTCTCTCTCTATATATATATATATGTATGTATGTGTGTGTGTATGTATGTATGTATTGCTTTCCATAATATGTTTATGGATTTCTTTTCATATCTTTATAGAATAAGAAATAAGCAAAATTCACATCTTACCATATTTCTCTGAATCACCCATAGTCATTTCTTACAACACATTAATATCCCATTACATGCACCAGAATTTGTTTAGCCATTCCCCCAATGACAGGCATCTACTTTAATACCAGTTCTTTGTTACCAAAAAAAAAAAAAAAAGGTCATTCTCTAGTGAAGTTGGGTGGGTTAAGAAATGGCCACCATTGGCTCTAGACTTCTTTAGTCTCTTTGTGGTAGAATCTTTCTCAATATCTCCCTGTCTTCATCTCAGTCAGCCTCTCCATTTTTTCTTTCTCTTTCCTGTCCCTAAATGTGTGTAGATGGCTCCAGGTTCATTGATGTCTGTCTTTCTGAGCCTTTCTCTCATCTCTTTGTGTTTATTGTCTCTGTCTGTCTCCAGCAGATGGACTTCTATCTGTCTCTCCTCAGTCCATCTTCCTCCTCAGGGCACACTAACGTCCTGTTTTAAATCTTGTCTACTTCTCTTTCTCTACCCTACCCACCACATATAACAGCTCCATTGTGTTTCCAAAACCCTTTGAATCCACAATGTGAGACAGAAGCTGCCTAGAACCTTGGGATAGCTCCATGGGTTGATCAGAAAAAGCAGTAAATGAGAGAAGGGCATTTGGAGGGAATCTGTAATTAGCACTTTAACATCACAGGGAATTAGAATAATTGTTGCCACATGCTTGCCCCAAAATAACTGCTGATGTTGGCTCTGCATGTAAGCACTCACAGCCCAGGCAGATGTCCTGAGGTTAGAGATGCTGCTCTTCTTCTGAGTCAGAGAACAGGATGCTGGTTTTAGAGAGGCCTATGAGCTAGCTGCCCCGTGGAGCAGGGGGTCCTGGGGAACTGCACTCAGAGAGGAGGGCTTAAGTACAATGCACTCCTTCCCTCTTTCACAGTCCTAGGGGCTGGGAAGCTGGAATTTGAAGTTGCTGAATCCTTGTGATTGAGGAGAACCCTAATCCATGGAGAGATGGAGAGACTCTGGGAGCCTCAGCTAGCCACAGCTAGTTCTGTGACCCTAGGCAAGTCAAAGAACCTCTCTCAGCCTGAGTTTCCTCATCTTTAAAATGGGAATAATTATGGCACTTACCTCCTAAGGTGGTTGTGAGGATCCAATCAGATAGCCTATGTAAAGTGCTTTTCAAACTTTAACATATTCTATAAACGTTATTATAATTAGGATGGTTATGAGTATTGCGGCTCATTCCCCTCTACTTTGGGAAATTGAACTTAGTGGATCACACAGGTTACTGGCAGCACAAATGGGTCCCTCGAAGCCACCACAGGGACCAAGATACCATCTCACAGCACTCCAGACATGACCCCCAAAGAACAAGGAATGTCTGAAAAAGTCTGATGATATGCCAATCTGTGGATTACTTCATTATTTCAGTGGATTAATTACAGCAAATAATCAAAGAAGCAGAAGGTCCCTATGGTGTCTAGCACAGCCCCCTTTCCCTCTCCTTATTTGCTGCCCCAAGGAGTTGGTGTGAATTGAGGAAAAACAGACTCAGTTCAGTGTTGGTCTGAGTCAGACAGAATGATGATGATAATAACAACTCACATTTATACAGTGCTTCCTATGTGCCAGGCATTGTGCTAAGCCGTTGAGAGTTATCTCATTTGAGCCTCCCAACAACTCTGGGAGGTAGATGTGGTTATTATCCCCCTTTTGCGGAAGAGGAAACTGAGGCAGATGCAAGTAAAGCAACTTGCCTGTGATCACACATCTGAGGCTGGATTTGGACTCAGGTCTTCCTGACTGCAGAAGCTCTATCATACTGTACCATCGAGAAAGATATATGGGTAGACATACAAACAGGCAGAGTTAGTGGAGCCCATGAGTATACTAAATCCATCAAAAGAATCAAAAGAAGCAGCAGCTAAGTTGGGCAGTGGTTAAAGTTTGGGACTTAGAATTAGGAATATCTGAGTTCAAATACTACATTGGATATTTGGGAGGGATGTGATCTTGAGCAAGTCACATAACCTCTCTGTGCCTCAGTTTCCCCATCTATAAACTTTAGCAGTACATGAATGCTAAATAATCTTGTCCATGGTAGCCGTTGGGTATTTTATTTTATATTTCTTTCTGAAACCAAAAACTTCCTTTTTTTGGTGAATGGGGGCAGCATTATTAACTGCTGTTTTGGAGTAATTATTATTTGGGGACTATTCTTATATTTAGATCTAGGAAAAAAGCCTTAGAAGCCATTAAATCCAACACTTTCATTTTATAGATGAGGAACCCGAGTCCCAGTGAAGTAAAGTGTTTTGCCCAAGGTCCCCCAGTCACTAAGTGGTAAAGTTGATATTAGAACACTCAAACAAATTAATTCAGACTATTCAGTGGAAAGTCAAATACTAAAGCTGAGGTAGAAATACTTTGGCTAGCTAATAAGAAGATGGGACTCAATGGAAAACACCCCAATGTTGGGAAAGACTGAAGGCAAAAGGAAAAGGGGATGGCAGAGGAAGAGATGGATAGATAGTATCATGGAAGCAATGAATATGAACTTAGATTTCAGGAGATAATGCTATGGTCCACGGGGGTCACAAAATGTCGAACATGGCTGAATGACTGCCCAACAACAAGCACTCACTCCAGATCCAGGGCCCTTTCCAAGACTCTATGCCTTTTCTCCCTTCTACTGCTATTGATGGATAACCAAGAGATGAATTAGGTCTGCCCCTTCTCCCTTGCATTTCTCTTTACAGATCATTAAGAAAATCCAGGTTCTAAGTCTTCATTGGGTGGCCCCTAAGAGAATACTCCTGTATATGACTTGAGCCCTTCTTAAATGTCAAAAAAATGGGCCTAAAAATGTGGGATGACTCCCCACAAAGATCCAAGGGCTAAATATGCTATCTCAGGTTCTATTTCTTCCTCTTTTGTTCTCAGCCCAATCCTGGAGAAAGGGTCCACAGGTCAAAGTCATTCCACCAGGCTCTCCCTCAGCACTTGACCCATTGTTAGGGAAATCTGCTTATTTTTTTTTCATCTAATTCTTGTGCCAGGAGCTTGTTATCCTTCAAACTCTGGCCTGATTTCTCTCAGTTGGTCCTGCAGCAAGAATTCATAGACCCCTGTTGTCTGTCTGTCAAGTGTTGCTATATTCTGCAGATAATGTGACAGAGGAAAAAAAATATTTCCTCTTTTTCTTCTTCCTCCTCCTCCTTTTCCTAGCCTCAGGGCTGATTTCAGTAAACACTATTAATTAAGCTATTTAAGAAAACCCTGACTAGAATAAAATGCTGGAAGAACAGCTGCTCTCCCCTCCCTATGGTGCTAGAAGAAGACATACCCCACAGCTCCCCGGTGGTCAGCCTCACAGCCCTCCAGGCTTCCACCTACTACCACCCCAACTAGGTCCAGTCACTGAAAACTGAAAACTCAGGAAAGTTTTTTATGTGGTCTCCTTCTTATGAGCAGGAATAACTCAGAGCTCACCAAAGACCATAGTTTGAATTCACATAGCACTTTCCTGACACTCCCTGTATAGTGAATCACTATGACTATTCCCATTTTACAGATGAGGAAACTAAGGCTCACAGAGGTCAAGCAATTGACTTGGGACTCAAAACATAGATCTTTTGACTTTGAGTACACTGGTTCTTCCTGCACCGCCTCCTTCTTAGGTGAAGGTATGGCCTTGACATGTCTGTAGCATCTGCTTGACGTGTTCATTATGTATGTGTGGTTTATCCATAGGATATCTGTTAAATGCTTGTAGTGGTTTGTGGTGTGTCCAGTGTGTGTGTGGGTGTGGGTGTGGGTGGGTGGCCAGGGAGGCTCCTAAGCCATTTATAAATCCCACCAGGAGAATTTTTAGTTATTCCTGGAGTAGTTAGGTTCTGATACATCAGGATATCCTAAGCACTAAGGAATTCTCAGTGGTGAGGGTTTAAATCATTCCTTCCTGCCTTAGCTCTTTTACCAGATTGAAGGTCATATGGTTCTTAAGATCTTGGAGCAAGGCCAACACCGAGATGTGCTCATCCGCCAGGGGGAGGTGAGTAAAAGAAGGGAAGGGGTCCTGGGACTGGGTAGTTCTGCCTTTGAGGACCCTGGAATGACTGAGTAGGGAAGGTTCTGGGGAAGACCCTTGGGAGAAGGAGTTTCAGGTCTATCTCTATAAAGAGGGGCATGAGGGTAGTCTCAGGAAGGGTAGAAGGCCTAGGCAAGGAGGAAAAGGCCAACCCAGGAAGCCTCAAGGAGGTGCCTTTTCCTTGGAGTCTTCAAGAAGAGATTGGATGACCACCTGTCAGGTGCGTGGTGAAGGTGTTCCTTTTGGGTATGGGTTGGATGAGATGGCCATTGAGGAACCTTCCAGCTCTCAAATTCTGCGATTCCATGACTGGGAGCATGCTTACAGGGCTAATCACCATCTTGTGACCCACTAGAGGACCCCATATGTCCACAGCACACCTGTCCCCTGGATTCTCTACTGTAAGTTCTGGCTACTGGCTCCCTGTCAGCCCATGCATAGGCACATGAGTCAGCTGGTCCTCAGCCCCTTTGTGCATGGTCTTAGGTTTTTCCTTATTCCCCAAGGTGAAATGTGACTGGCCAAAGAAAGATTAACCCATGGTGAGTAGCTACCCTCCTGCCAACTTCCTTTTCCCATCCCCAACTGAGCAGGTATGGTAGCTGAAGCTCCAATTGATGTCACTGTCCCTACTGATGATCAAAAACTCTTTCCTGTCTGACCTCCAGATATTTCTCCTGCCAGCTGGCATTCCCCATTCCCCACAGAGGTTTGCCAATACTATGGGGCTGGTCATAGAGCGACAAAGACTGAAGACAGAGATAGATGGGCTCAGGTAACAAACTTGTACCTCCTTTGGGTTTCAAGGCACACAACCCCAGGGAAAACATGGGGACACTTCTGTCCAAGGGTGTGAGTCATCATAGCACAGCTTAGTCATTGGGTGAGACGGAGCCACCTACAGTGAGAAAATGGCTCAAATTTGACCAGTGGAAAAGTTTTCTGGTTAATAGACATATCAGGGGATGTCAGGAGGAGGCTGTGCAATCAGAAATTCCTCATTTAACAACAGGTTGGGTCAATGCTAGGCTAAGGAAAGACCAGACACCACTAACCTGGCTATGCTAACAGTAACAATAATAGAATAATAATAAAGAGCTAGCATTTGTGTAGCATTTTAAGATTTGCAAAGTACTTTACAAATACTGTCTCATTTGTAGGATCTATGGGTAGGAAGAGTGTGGAGTGAACTCAGTGACCTCCTAAACCCCTGACAGCCTGATAACTCTGCCCTGTGTAATAACAGTGGTGACTCCTACCATGGTCACATACAATCCCAATATGGTACTTTGGTGCTTTGGACGAGGGAGTGGAATAGAATCACAGAATGGTGGCCTAGAAGGACCTTAGGGACCAACTAGTTCAGAACCCTCTTCATAGCTGCAGCGGGACCACTGGGATCAAGACAGGCATGACAGACTTGGACTACAGGGCAGAGCTCAGAGATACCCAGCCTCTTTCTAAAGTAGGGCTTCTTCACCCTTTCTGGGAAATGCATTTTTTGGCAACAGATTGATAAAGCTTATGGACCTCTTCTTAGAATCTTCTTTTAAAGTGAAGGAAATAGAATGCATAGGCTCATAAAGGAAAATGAAAGTTAATGAAAATAAGGACGTGTTTTATCCCCATCCAAGTTCACAGAAATCCATCCATGGGCCTCCTGGGGAGTCTGGTGACATAAGGTTCTAAAGGCATTGGGCTACAAAAGGGAGAGAGGGTGGAAAAACAAGATTGGCATGTGCGTTGCACCCAACTCCCTTCTCCCTTTAGGACTAAGGTCTTGTTTCCCCCTGGGGGGGTGGGTTAGAAAGGCATAGATTAGGACCATGAACTCTGCTTAGGAAACCTAGGCCCTAGAAGAGTCTTTCAAAAGACTCTTCAAAAGACCTGCATCAGGTGTGGCTTCTCAAGCAAGGAAACAGGGAGTAAGGGGTAGCTTGCAGAGGGAGGAAGGGAAGAATGGACTCACCTTCAGAGAAGAGAGAGTCAGGATCACTGGTGAAACTGTGGCAGCAGTCATAAAGAAGCATAAAGGGCATTTTGGGTGGCCTGTGGCCTGGGGAACAAGGAACCCAAAAGAGAGGGGGTGATGGAACAATTCCTCCTGTGCACCCCTGTTCCTGTCTCTACGATGATCTTTTGCCGGAAGTTGGGTGGTAAAGGGGAGGAGGAAGGTAGAGGTGGAAGGGGCACAGTGAAAATACAGCTTGGCCATCATTGCTATAAGTCCCGCTTAGGGTCAATGGGAGGCAGTCAAGAGGCATATCCCTAGTTAGAACCTAGTTAGAGACAACCCATGTTGAATCAGTTAGCAGGAGGGAGTACAGGATACCTGTCCCTTCCCCCACACACACACATATAGGTCAGCTCATCGACACCTACCATCTCTCTCTGCAGATACTATGTTGGAGACACCACAAACGTCCTTTTTGAAAAGTGGTTCTACTGTGAGGATCTCGGCACGCAGCTAGCACCAATCATCCAAGAGTAAGTGAGGGAGAGGAGAGCACTTCAGCGCCCCCCCCCCCCCCCGCCCAATGGTCTTGGGCTTCCAGGTAGCATCATTGGTTGATAGCCAGAAGGTCATCTCATTCTTTGTGTTCACTTGGTGTAAGCCTCCTCAGGAGGAGCCGAGGCCCAGAGAGGCTAGGTATGACTTGCTTTAGCCTTCGCAGGTTTTAAGGGGGAGAGGTAGGATTCATATCCAGGTCTTCAGATTCCAAATCCAGTCCTCTTTCTACTTTGCCAGCTACCTTTTAATATCATTTGCCCTCCCCTTCTCTCCTGCCTTGTCCCCAGCACATTATGCTTGGGTCAAAGATGGTAGTCTCAGGCCCTGGTGCCGTGCCCAGAAATTTAGAACCCTCCCAGTCTTACTACTGGGAGGGACCAGACTTTGGAAGTTAGAAAAATCTGCTTCCTTCTCCAAAACTGTCTTTCATTATACCTCATAATTCTTTTTTTATTTTTTAAGCAATCGGGGTTAAGTAACTTGCTGAAGGTTACACGGCCAGTTATTTCTGGGTGTGGTGCTAAGTATCTGAACCCAGATTGGTGCTAAGTATCTGAGCCCGGATTAGATCCCCAGGTCATCCTGACACTGGGGCTGGTGCTCTTACTTGCTGTGCTACCTGGCCGCCCCTCATATGTCATAATTCTTAAGGGTAAGAAGAAACATCCTCACCAGAAGTGAGGTCTGAAGGATCAGAGAATCAGAGAGTCTCAAGAGGTGATGGTAGGAATGAGGCTGGAGAATGAATGTAGGGGAATGACTGGATTCCTGCATGATGTGGGAAAGATACCCATGAGGCTGTGCACATAGCTGACTTCATATCCTATCTTTGTGCCTCTTCAGCTTCACACATATGGACACAGTCGTATGTGACATGTATGTGATGAGGGAGAGCCAAAGAACACAGGTTACAAGACGGGTGGGTGTGAACACAAATGCTCTTGTGTGGGTCTCACCTACCTGGTGTCATGTTTTTACCTTCAGGTTTTTTAACTCTGAGCAGTACAAGACAGGAAAACCCCGCCTAGGTGAGGAAGTGTTGAGTGACTTTCTCCATGGAGAGAAATGGTGTGGGGGTGGGATCTGTGTTCTGGGTGCTGGGCCACAGATGAGGCCTCATCCCTCTTCCTGAATGGTCTCCTTTTTATCTTCTTCAAAAGCCTACCTGAGGTGCTAGAACCCCAGAGAGTTCTCTCCTTCATCCCTCCAGAATGCCCGAAATTCCCCTGTAGAAATTAATTCCTTTGGGCAGGGAAAGCTTTTCAGTTTCCATATGCCTCTGAGAGAAGTCACACTTAAAGCCATTAACCCTATCAAATAGGAATTACTATGGTTGTTGAACACAGAGCATACAGGAATGGGACCTTCCTTCTACCCTCTCCTCACCCTGCTCTGCTCTCTCCACATGACTCATTTCAGAAACTGAGCAATCACTTAGTCCCCACTAAGGCTCAACAGGGAATGCTGAGGGGTCAGAGGGCTCTGGATGGTATTGAGGGACACTGATTCATTGGTCTGGGTTGTAGACCAGCTTCTCAAAGAGCCACCCTTCCCCCTGAGCACAAGGTCTGTCATGGAGCCACTGGTCCTTCAGCAATGGCTGGCTGCCCATTGTGCAGAGCTACAGGCAGGGAGCGCCCTCAGCCTGTTTGGAGACACGTATGAGACACGGGTAAGGAGCCCATGACCTTCTTTGGGGCGGTCATAGAGTGGGAGCTAGCATGAATGGGGACCTGGGGAACATGACCATATGTAGGTACATGTGGATACACGCATCAGTATGGTGTATGCATGTGAGTGCAGCTCAGTGTCCTTGGCAAGGGGGGGTTGTTGAGGAGGGTGGAAACAGTTCCCTGAAAGGTCCAAGTCTGAAATTTACCTTCACGTCAGGAAGGGGATGGAGACGAGCTGTCTGAGAGTCACACTAGCTAGCTGACTTGGCAAAGGGCCCAGCTTTTCAGAAGCTCCCGACCCTGAGTCTGTACAGTAGGACTAGGGACTGCAGTGTGACTGCAAAGAGGGAGAACCCTTCTTGGTGCCGATGAATCAGAGCCCCACAGGGATGTATGTTTTCCCCTCTCCCATAACAGGTGACAGTCTACGGATCTGGGAGCAGCAAAGATCCTAAACTGGGTGTGGACGTGTGGCTTTGGCAGCTGGTAAAGTTCCTGGGATGAGGTTGATAGGACCATGGCTGAGTAGGTTAGAGAACTAACATCTAGGGACTTGGGCTAATCCTTCAGAGACTCAGCCCCTCAGAAAAAAAACGAATGTCCCAAAAAGCACCATCCCTATTTGCTATCTGCACCCTTGGGAAGTTACTGTCTGGGACAGACATTTGGCCACAGACCTGAGTTATGCTCTAGGAGCTCTCATTCTGGGATAAACACAAAGACAGACCTGGGTCTGGCTCTCAGTGATTACCCCTCTGGAAAAGGTACATACAGAATGGCCTAAATATCCCCAGGATGCCTAGGAGGCACCACCTGCAGTCTCATCCCAGTGAGAAGCTCGGTCCTGGCAGTCCGTTCAGTTACAGGGAGGTGTCAGGAGCTCACTTGTCTGAAGCTCTCAAGCTCCTCTTGCTTCTTCTGCCCATAGGAAGGGTCCTCAGTGGTGACCACTGGAGGACAGAACCGAAGCCTGGCACGAGATGATAGCCTCCTTGTGCCCAAAGGGACCATGTGAGTAACCCTCTCTAGGAGAGCCCCTGCCATCCTCCTGGGGAACGCCTCTTCCTCCCTCCCCTGGGCCCTGTTGTCTGCCTCCCTGTTGGGTTCCTCCGTGATCTCTCCCGCTCAGCCATCCTCTTCTGAGTGCTTCCTTGAGGAGTCTATTATCTGTGTGTGGCCATGCATCCCTTTGTGTCTCTCAAGGTACCTCTGGGAGCGAGCTCAGGATTGTGTGGCTTTGGCAGTGACTCAGAATCCGAATAACAAGAAGCCACTGAAGTAAACCCCTACAATCATGGATGACTTTGGTGCCGTCTTCTTTGGATAAAACATATCACATAAAAAAAACCATTATTTGGACCAAATCTACTTGCCATTCTCTGCTGTCTCCTGCCTGTACCCTCGTGTGGCTCTTACCGTATTTTGCCTTCTATTTATCTATATTTTATCCCCTCAATTTGATAGTAAGTTTCCTAATAAACACCCTGAGAGTGATCACCATGAAGTCAGGAAAATCAGGGCTCCAATCCTGCCTCAGACACTTACTGGCTGTGTGACCCTGAGCAAGTGACTTAACTTCTCTGGGCCTCAGTTTTCTAATCTACAAAATAAAGAGATGAGACTCCACCTCTAAGGACCCTTAGACACATAAATCTCTGATCCTATGATCCCCCTAGTGCCTGACATATATTACAAAATCATAGGATCCCAGAGTTGGCCTCCTCAAAGTCCACCTAATCTGAAGCAAGGATCTTAATGTAGTTTGTGAATTGCAAAAACGTGGGGTTATGAAGGCTGTTGCTTCTGCAAGTAGGGTTTGTGAAATGCCTCAGATGAGTCTTCCCTTGTTCCTGTCCACTAGAAGCTTGCCCAGACTTAGGATGTCGTTCTAGCACAGTTCTTAGAACTGCACTCAAGGTTTCACTGATTCAGAGGAAATAAAGAAGAAGTCATGTGCATCTTCAGTTCAACACTGTGGGCTTGTCCTAGGATTGTGAGTCACAGAAGCCTCCGGTGTTCCAAGAAGTGGAGCATCGCCAAAGGCTCCCAGAGGGCTGTGAACAGCCCCCATTATAAACCAGGAGCCACAGAGAGAAAATGGCACCAAGAACATAGTCAAAGAAGATGGTCTGGCCATATGGCAGGGGGGGGGGGGGGGGGGGATAATCAGTGGCTTGTCCCTTGACTACAGTGGTATTCTCTCACAAGAGAACAAAAGAGAGGTCCCCAGTACTTTGGGTGGACCCACTGTGGGAGACAGCTTGGTGGTACAGTGGGTCATGTTGGACCTGGAATCAGGAAGAACCCGAGTTCAAATCTTGCCTCAGTCATTTACTAGGTGTATGACTCCGGACGAACTCATAAACTCAAATATAAAATGGGGATGACAGAAGCATCTGCTTCGTAGAGTTGTTAAGATCAAATGAGATAATGTGTAACAAGATTCTCAAACCCTAAAGTGCTATGTAAATGCTGGTTGTGATTATTAATTAAACTCATGCAATGAGTTGATGAGAAAGTTAAAGAAGAGCAGGAACGGATGACTTACGGCCTTTGGAAGAAATATTTATGAGATAATAAATCCTTTTGAGAATTGGAGTAATAGTATGGCCGCTCCCTTTCACAAAGCACGTTAGTTTACAGCACCTTCTCATGTGATCCTTGCAACAATACTCTGCCTCTGGGATAGGGAGTCACTCAAAGAAAACTCTTACAAGTACCTAGGTATGCTTGTATTATTGTGTCTACCCATGCAGGTCCCCATGAGATGATGCATACACATGGTATTTGTTTCCAGTGACCCTGCTCAGCTCTCCCAAACCTCCTGCCAGGGGGCAGAGATACGGAGAGATGGGATATGGAGGGATGGGGCACAAACACCAAGCCCTGGCTCTTTCTCTGACCACAGGCAAGTGCTCAGGGATTCAGGTCATTGGGAAGGAATCCCCAGGGAAAGACCCTGTCAGGGGAGTGCCAAGTCAGGGGTTCAAGCTTGCTGAGGATTTTAGGAAGCAGCCAGTGAGGAAGGGTGCAGGAGGGAAGGGAATTTGGCTCTAAACTCCTCCCTTTCTGTCCTGCAGCAATCACCTTCTACCTTTTAAGGGTTGGGGATAGAGGGAGGTGATTTTATGCTGACCACAGAAAGTCATTTTTGGTCACTGGAGTAAAAAATCTCTCAGGAATAAAAAAAGGCATTTGGTGATTATAAGACCCCTTAGGATCAGAAGAAGGAATGCATATATCAGTATTCTGGGGTGTGTGAGATACAGGGGAGGGGATGATTTTGATTATCAATTAAATATAACAGAAAAAGCCTGTGTCAGGGCCAGTCAACATACCAATATGCCACTTCCAGCATGGCCTAAGTATCTAGACCCAGCCTGTTGGGCTTCCACCTGCTAACCTGAAGGCTCTGGAAGGAGAGGCCCTCAGTCTCCTATCCCCAGGATGCTAACTCCTACAGAGTTCAGAATATCTTTTGGCCATAGGTACCACTCTGGCTGCCTAACATGGAGCCTACTGCTCTGGTTAACCATATAGGGTCCTTAGTTAAACTGGTGATCATGATGATGTCTGAACCAAAGCACCTAGGGCCCTCAGAACAAAGGAACCTAAATGCTAGCCTCCTCTTTCTTCTCACCCATCTGTAAGGAAGGTAAGATTCTTAGGGAGATCCCAAAAGAGAGACTGGCTTAAGTCTCTTAAAATCACAGCCTCACTTTTATTTTTTCTTTACTTCTTCCCTTAATAAAACTTGGTGCAAAAGCGACTTTGATAAATGGGCTTTGCAGAGCCATCATCCATCTCTAACACATCTGTCCTACCACCTCTGTTCTGATATTTGTTCTCCATGAATTAGGGAATAAACACAGTTTCATATTCTGATGACAAGGACATGATTTCATTGATGTGGACACTCCTTGCAGCACTGAAGACTGAAATCCAACCATGGCTCCCCATCCTAATTGACTCTTAGAATGTCTTCCTATGTCATGGAGGTGGGGAAGTTCACCCAATTTACTAGAAGCCTTACATTAGAGTTCTTGTCATTGCAGAGATACCAACAGACAAGGGCTGTCCATTGTTTGTCCTTCACTCTTGCTCTCTAACCAACTCATCTTTTCCATACATACATCTTTCTAATAATAACCTTTAAGACACTTCTCTTGTGCTTTTATTCACTGGTAATGCATCGTAGCCTGCTCTTGTCCACCATAAACTTCTCCACTGCCTTTTGGATGGCTGATAACTTTCATTTTTTTGGAGACTCCATTACATAAAGCCATATAGCACCATCAAAAGAATATAGTTAAAGTGATGGCCATTCACAGCTAATGTGGGAATTTGATTTGCCTCATTATGAAGTTATATATTGAGAGCTTTCTTTCAATATTTTTTTCCATTTGCTAAGAGGGGGTGGGGAAAGTAATGGGAAGAACAATTTTTTTGGACCTTGTTAATTAAAAAATAAAAATTAATATCTGTTGCGGGCGTTTGCCCTCACAACAGATCTAGACGACTAGCCCCACGGCCCTCTCACTTACCCATCCCGGGTCTTCGGTCATCACCGGCCCCTCACGGGGAAAAAACACCAGACAGAAGGCGGAGGAGTGAAGCGGGGTGGTTTATTCTTCAACAGTTACATGGCGGAGAGAGAGAGAGAGAGCGCCCTCTCACACAAGAAAATATATAGCGAATCCGAGCCAATCACATCGCAGTTTTACATTTATGGCCTTATATGGTGATCACCCCCATGGCCTTATATGGAGATCACCCCATATTCATTCAAAGCAACCATGGCATCGCCCATAAACCCCTCCCCCTCCCCCATCAAATATAAACTCTTTAAAAAGAAAAGAAAAATAAAAACAAATAAAAAGATGTTCACTGGTTTCAGAGAGAAGCTTGGATCACTAAAAGCATCATATAATTTACAATGTTTTCTTCCGGTTAGATTTTGTTGGGTTTACTGTGTCAAGTGTCTATCCAAATAGGTGTATTGATGGACTAGCTTAATTAGTTATCATCCAAATACATATAGTTAGGACAATTTTAAAAAATTTATCCACTTAATTTTTCCTATGTGGATAGTTAGAAAGTATGGCAGGGATTCCAAGTAAGAGTAGTCATCACAAGGGCATTTAAGGATACAACAAGAAGGAAGACAAAAGATGAACAATGGATTTTTATGACAAACTTTTTTCATCCTCAAGGTAAGTGAAGCTACCACATTCAGACTCTGATACCTGGTTATGGAAAGATAGGAATGTCCATTCAGGAAATGACCCAGAAGAAAACAAAGATGAAAATAGCAAGTGGACTAGATTAAATATTTATAGAAGTTTGTGCTAGAGGCGATATATTTTTTTTTCTTTTTTCTTTTGCTTTTTGGAGGGCAATTGGGGTTGTGACTTGCCCAAGGCCACGGTCACACAGCTAGTTTTTGTGTTAAGTGTCTGAGGCCAGATTTGAACTCACATCCTTCTGACTCCAGGGTGGGTGCTCTATTCACTGTGCCAGAGGCAATATAATCTTGAAGTAATTAGGAGATTATTTTTCAAGGTAGATGAAACAGAAGATAATATCAAAGTCTTGGAAAAAAAATCTTTGACCACATCTTTACCAGAAAAAGAGCTGACCAAGAGAGTAATCATTTCCCCATATGCCTACTTTCCCATCTCTACAAAATTTTTATCACAATATTCTGCAGTGATCCTTGAAGAAGCAATAAAAATGGATTAGGCAGGCTTTCATGAATTATATTCTATAGAAGATATATTTTCTTAATATTTTATTGACCTCTGTTGCATTTTATTTATATCACAATCATTCCCCAATATACCTCCCATTCCATTTCTGTCAGAAAAAAAGAATTTAGAAAAACTGATCAATAAAGTGATCATGTCTGACAGCACGTACATTCACTCCTTGATTCACTTCTCTACATAAGAGGAAAGAAGTATGTTTCCATATCTATTTTCTGAAACCAAGACCGATCATTGTAATGAATCTTGAGTTCAATTGCCTTTTAGTGTATCAAAGGGTATGAACAATTCCAAATTGTTTTCCAGAACAATAGGATCAATTCACAACTCCACCAATAATGTACCAGTATGTCATATATTCAGTTATGTTATTGTAGTCATTGAGTATATTGCTCTCAACTCTATTAGTTCTTAGGAATCTAACTATATTTCTCTAAATTCATCTTCATTTTTTATGATACAATAATATTCTCTTACATTCATATACCTCATTTGGTTTAGTCATTCCCTAATCAATGGGCCATCCACTTAGTTTCTGGGTTTTTTCTCTCACAAAAGTGCCCAATAAGAATATTTTAACATATATGGAATTCTTTTTCTCCTTTTTACCTCCTTGGGGTGCACAATTAATAGCGGAAATTCTAGGTGAGAGAATATCCTTTAATAATCCCAAATTATTTTTCAGAACCATCGGACCAATTCACAGCTCCACCAACAGTGTAGTAATGTGCCTATTTTTTTCATCAGCTCTTGAACTCAGACTATTTCAGTCAATCATTTTCCCCCAATGTGATGGATGAGAGAAAAAAACTTAAGAGTTGTTAATTTATATTTACCTTGTTGATAATGGAGCATTTTTATATGGTTATTGATACAATTTGTATTCCTTCTTTTGAAAGCTTTTTGTTCATACTTTTGTCCAAGGTCAAATCCCTGATGAGAGTTTAGAATTGCTGAAAGGTGGAATTGTAAAAGAGATTACAGTCTTAAGAGAGGAAAAAGAGGAGAAACCAGTTCAGGAATACAAGGATTATATTCTCTGGGTCATGGAGCTATGCAGACAATTAGGTGAGTGAAGACCTATGGACCTGGAAGAAAAGGCTTATTTTAGAGGAAATGAACAGAGGTTTGTGGGACCAAACCAAGATCAGGCTGCCAATTTTTACTTGAAATTGAATAATACACCTGGATCCCAGATATAAGAGTAATCTACTTTTCCAATGAGCAACTGAGACATAGAACCTAGTCTTGCTCTCAGGGTAGACATTCAGTGAACTAGCAAAGGAGAGTAATCCAGATTACGTAGCAGGAAAGTAACCAAGGTATTCACGTTTCCCAATGGGCCAGGAAAAAGTTCTGAAACCTGTGAATTCTGAGAGCTGTCCCAGACAGTGTCCTCTTCCAGCCTTGGGACAGATTGGTATTATCTATATGTGGGGGGCTTGGAGAGTGGAGATTTTTCCATCTTGATTGGATTTCTTTTTTTAGCCATCTGCAACAGAGGATATGGGGAAATCATTGGCAGCAGTAGTGAATGGAGCACAGCAAGATGGTAGGCACTTTGAATGCAGACTAACCATAGGGTGTTCATGTGGTTAGAATGTCATCTGCTTGTTGATCTCCTTATTAAAAAGGTTACTATTAACTGAGCTTGCTGGCTGTCAGCATCCTTTTAAGAGCTATAAAAAAAAATGCAAAAAGCTTAACTACTCGGTCTCTAAAGTGTCTGTTGCTGAATTCTTTAAGTTTTTAGTTTCTCTATTTCTTTAAGTTGTTTATGTTGATTTTGTTTCACAGATAAATATATGATCAACCTTAATTGCTTTTGTGATGCATGTCTATGTCTTAATTGCATTGCAGGTATTGAAGGAGGCCATTGAGCAACTGGGAATACAGATAGATCAGGAGGAAGATCTGAGCTTCCATCTAAAATAGGCAAGATTTCATCCTGAATTGGGAACTTTGAAGTGAAAGTAAAAGAAAATCTTGTGGTTTTGATTAGTCTTAAATTTTTTCATTAACTTCCCCAAAGGCAGAACTAAACTAGATCCAGGGATTTTTTTTTTCGTTTTCCTAGGACAGAAATGAATCAGAGCATCATTTTTCCTGTCTGGAAAAAGGCTGGGGATGGTCACATTACTTGATCTCACTCATTTCTTTTTCTTGCCTTTCCTCTCCTCTCCCCCTCATCCCTGAAGTTGAAGGTCATGATTAGGGCATAGGGACCATAAGGATGGTGGTCAGAGAAATAGGTGTGGCTGGCACCTTCCAAACTGGGACCCAGCCAAACCTTACATGCAATGCTACCAAGAGTGGGGTGAAATAGGAGTAGAGAGTTTGCTGCCACCAAGAATGCCTAAGGGCATTATTTAATATATAAAACAAAGGAACTGAGTCAGAAGTCACCTGTTAGTTACAGGGGCTCCACTTGGTCTTTTGGGTTTCTTCCTAAGTCGATTTGAGTGGCAACCAGTGGCATTATTGGAAGTGATGTGCTAAAAGAAAATTGCCTTTAAGGGTATGAATTAAAATTAGCATCCTCCCTAGCTAGTTAGTCTTGGTATGTATCACAAAAGAGCTTAAGATGCCTCTTGGAGCAATCAAGATAGAGTTGGTGAGCCCTTTGTCCTATGGAGCAAGATGCCAGATAGTAGCCAGAGACTAAGAGATGGTGGCAAAGATCAGCTGGGCAGTGGAGACAACCAGCAGGCTATGCATAGCAGGGAAGGAGACAACTTTAGGGGGAAAAGCAATGACCCTGTGATAGTAATAGAGGACCGGGCCCTTCCACATCTGTCTTCTCATGTGTAAACCCACGCCCACTGGTAGTGTATTAACCTGGGGTATAATGGTGTACCTCTGGGTATATGGAAATCTTTGTAATTTGTCTTGATGTCACATTTAATTGAGTGACTTTTGCTTTGAACCAGTGTGTCATTTGATTGGCTGGTAAAAGAAAACATACCCTTGGGGAACACTAGGACATGGCTTTAAGTGAATTATGACTCACACTACGACTTGAACCTGGGGTAGTATTTATGACAGGTGCTGGAGGGAGGAATGACATGGGAGAGAGGGTACCTAGGAGTTACAAAGAATTGGCTTAGACAAAAGTTGTCAACATAGCTTGCAGGACAGCCAACATTGTGGGGAAGGTATATGTGCATTAAATGGTGGGGACAGAACATGGTGCTCCTCCACCTTCCCCAAAGCTTCAGGACCACCAGAAACCAAAGGTTCAGGAAAGCTTTGCTCTGGCGATATCCTTAACCATGTCTCTGCCAGAAGATTCAGCTAAGTAAACTGGGTGAGCTCCTCACCCAAGAGCATAGGCAGCTGCCTCTGTCCTCCCTCACTCCAATTCTCCTCTTCCACTCAGGTGGGAGGGTGGGGAGAACACAAGTCATCAGTTTGTTGTACCCCTTCTGAAAGCTCGCCAACTAAACAGTCACTGTAAGAAAGTTAATTACTAATATATAATTTCTACCTTTGGATTCCCTTGCACTGTTCGTAAGCAAAACAGTCTTATCTGTGGCTGATTGTTCTGGATTGTAGTAAATGTGGCTAGGGATGCCACCTCTAGAGAAGTGCAAAAAGATATCTATTAAACATATGGCCACAGTTTTTGGAGGAGAAATTCCTTGTGCCCTGGGAGATGACAGAAAATTACCCACTCCTGGATGGTAACCTGATTGAGTAGACTTCTAGCTTCAGTGGTGAGGGCTGTAACTCCCTGAAAACACAAATTTGAGGAACCAGTAGATAACAACCCCCATCAATGTGATGGTCCTGTGTGAACCTGAGTCAATTCAACAATTCAATGCAATTTAACCAACATTTATTAAGAGCATTTATTAAGTATCAGGCACTCTGCTCTGCAATGAAGTCTCCCAGAGATGGCTGAGTCAGTCAAGAGCCTTGAAGAAGGCAAGTTGTCTGACCTCCTCAGTACAGATCTGGTTTATTTCCTGCCCTGCGTCTATTCACTTCTCCATGATTTTCAGGAACTAGAAAGATGCACTGGGATAGGCAGGTACTTGGTTGGGAAAGTCAAAGGACATTACATTAGGATAGTGCCATGTCAGGCTGAAGAAGCAGAGATGCAGCCAGGTGGGGTAGCAGGTAGGTCCTGGCAGCCAAACTCGGCTGGACACTGGGGTGGTCTGGTGGCAGCCAGAAGGATGTGGGGGTCACAGGGAAAGGAATACAGTTTCTGGGGAAGAAAGGGATTAGGCACCAAAGCAGTGACTTCAGGCTCACAAAGACAAGAACACAGTTAACGAGGCGGAGCGGCTTAATTACAATGAACAATGTCTAGTATTATAACTGAAGTACAAGCTCAGCAAATAGTAGATCTGACTTGATTGGTGCAAAGCCCTCATTTGTGAATCAATTCCACAAATATTTATTAAATACCGACCATGAATTGTACTAGGTGTTGGGCATACCAAGATGAACTATGTCAGTTTCTGTCCTCAAAACTTACAATCTAAGAGAGAAGACAGAACATGTACACAAATAAATGATAAAAAATAACAAAAGGAAGTGTTTAAACAAAACAAATTTGTGGTGGGAGTGATCATTTTCAGCTGGGGACAACAGACTTAGAGGAGCTGGGCCATGAAAGATCTTTCCTCAACCTAGAGGCTGGACCAATCCCAGAGTCTCAGGACGTGTCTAATTCCTGTTGTCAGATCCCTGACCCCAGAGCCCAGGACAGGTTGGGGATGGTCACGTTACTCTAGCCATGGGGACTAAAGGAATATAGGGACAGAGAGTGAAGCCATCTCTCCAACTCTCAACACCCCTCCCTAAATACACAGTCCTCTTGTGGAGGCAGCTCTCTTTCCCTTTCCAGGTGTAAGGGAGGGTGCACAACCCCAATCCTAGGCTTGGGGTGCCCTCACAGGAGGTCAACTAGAACACAGAGTCTTGGGGGTGAAAGTAGTTCCTCCTTGTCTATAGATGATCTCTGATCTTTATCAGTGGTGAGAGAATAAGATGAAAACCCACGGATATTACACAATTGATTATCATCATCTTATTTCCTGGGGCTGGCTGTCAGGCCTCCGGTCAGCTCTATTATTTTAACAGTGTCCAGTCTTGTGTTCATCACTGAAGGTAACAAGATGAGGGACATGAGACTCTGAAGTGACCTTCCATTCCTTGAGAGCAGTGGGATCTTGTGGGAGCCCAAGTAATCATCTTCCCAACTTTCCAAGACTTTAAAGGAGTACGATGCAAGGAGTATATTGCAACCTGAGTTCATCCCCTGCCATGTCAGCCTTCTGCTGGCTTTGGAGTGTATTGTGGGGCTAGTGGGGAATGGCTTTGCATTCTTCATCTTCTGCTTCCACATATGACCTTGGAAGTCTAACACCATTTTTCTCCTGTGCCTAGTCATTGCTGATTTCCTCCTGATTATCAATTTACCTTTTCGAGTGGATTATTATGTCCATGGCCAGACTTGGAACTTTGGGCTTGGTGCCTGCAAGGCTAACCTCTTCATGCTGTCCACCAACCGCACGGCCAGCATTTTCTTCCTCACTGCTATTGCATTCAGTCGATATCTAAAGGTGGTATGGCCCCACCACACACTGAGCCGGGCATCTGCAGGGTCAGCAGCCCAGGTATCTGTGGGGCTGTGGGTACTCATCCTGCTCATGAATGTGCCTCTACTTCTCAACAATCCCCAGCCCCTCTACTCCCATGCCTCTTGCCTCAGTTTTACAACAAACACTGAAGACTCTATTGCCCAGCACTGGCACCATATACTGTATGGGTTGGAATTCTTTCTGCCATTGGGAAGCATCCTTTTTTGTATCTTCAGCATCATCTTCACCATCAGACAACAGAAGCTAGGCAAGCAACCAGGGGCACAACGGGTGATGCTTGTCCTGGGGGTAGTTGCTGCTGTCTACTTTTTCTGCTTCTTGCCCAGTATTGTCTTTGCTATGGCCTCTGCCCTAGCTATGCGATCCAAGGATTGCCATGCCCTCAACATGTGTACGGAGCTGTTCCATGGAGCACTGGCCTTCACCTACCTCAGCAGCACCCTCGATCCTGTGCTCTACTGTTTCTCCACCAGAGCAAGATACTGCTCTGTAGGGGGGCTCAGAGAGCTGGAATAAATCACGTGCAAGAAGGTGATGACGGCAATTCTTTCTATCCAACCAGGCAGATGGATTCAAGGAGAGTGGATGCGGGAACCTTGCGGGATTAGGTCCAGATATTGGTCTCTAGGTGAGGAGCCAAGCAGCTTTTTGCCCTACTCCCCCTGATCTTATCTATCAATCATTTGGGAAAATATTTGAGAACTTTGGGTAAAGGGATTTGATACTCTGGTCATTAGGCTCCATCATACAAATTTTGGTGGATGGGAATAGAACCTGCCTTGTAAACTTCCTCTATCCCAGTCAACCCTCAGTCTTTAAGAAGTTCAAAGGGAAGGGGCAGCTAGGTGGCGCAGTGAACAGAGCACTGGCTGTGGAGTTAGGAGGTCCTGAGCTCAAATTTGGCCTCAGACACTGGATCACACTTACTAGCCATGTGACCTTGGGCAAGTCACTTAATCCTGATTGCCCTGCTTCCCCCTCCAAAAAGAAAAAAAAGTTCAAAGGGAGAGGACTGGTTGGTCATGGCTGGGAAGGGATGGGTTTCTTAGGTGATATCCTAAGTCTTCTCCAGGCCCCAATTTCAAACCAGTGGTGGGAGTGCTTGGAAGATGAAGTGAGTCCTACATCTCAGAAGGGCTTTGAGGATGGATCATCCCTGGCTTCTTTATAGCTAAGGCTAACCATCATTACTAGTTCTCCTGTTCTGCCTTGATAAACTGAACTCAAAGAAGGAACATCTAATCCAGTGTCTGTGTTTGTCCCTATGAATTTGGCTGCAGCACTGCATCCCCAAAATTAGGGACAAAAATATGCAGGAAGTACTTAGGGAGTGAGTGGGAGGGGTGAGGGAGAAGGATGTGGTTGATGGTGCAAAAACCCTACCCTTAGAATATGTGTCTGGGTGCTGAGTGGGGTATCCATGTGTAGGTCAAAACCCTAGGTTGAGCCCTGCCATATATGCTTTAAGACTGATCCCTCCCTCACCCCATCCCCACCAAGAGACTATACAGAACTGGTTTGTAGATCACTCCTTCCTCTTTCTACCTAAACCCACTCCCAAAGAAAATGACTTTTTATCTTTAAGGCAGATATGCTTTGAATGGCAACCACCACTAAATTCCATGAGGTCTAGCCTAGTAGCCTCTCTCTGCTAGGGTCCCAAGAGGAAATTGCAGGAGGTCATGATAGCCCCCTGGACAGCACCCTTAGTGGTCAAGGAAGTCTCCAAATCTCCCTTTCTCCCCATCAGCAACTCACTGGGGCTCCATTCTCTATGAATTTATCGGAACCTTTCAGGAGCTTAGGTGTATGCCTAGGCTAGGTCCACCTTTGGGGGAACAAACCCACTCAAAGTCATTGCCCATCCCTGGCTGAGACAGTTTGATTTAAGGCAACCCAGATACAGTTCCTAGAAACCTCTCCTTCTAGTGTCCAGTTGGGGAAAGAGTCTGTTCTTCCATCTCCTTTGTAATTTCATCCACTTTGATAGTTATCTCAGACCCTGTTCTTTCTCAAGCAGGTATTCTTTACCTATTTGGTGTGTCTTACAGCCCTTTGGCAGTCTGGTAAGGCCTGAGAACCCCTTCTCAGAATAATGCTTTTTAATGTATTAAACATATATATATATGTATGTATGTGTGTGTGTATATATATATATATGTATGTCTATATATAAAACAAGTTCGTGGACCCCAGGTTAGAGAACCCCTGTTCTACAGCAACAAAATCACTTTATTTTCTTCACTTACACATTCCCATCCCTTTGAAATAAATCTCAGAGCTGGAAGGATCTTTCTAAATCATATAGTCCAAGCTTTATACTTTTACAGTGGCAAAAAATGTAAATGCCCTCAGAGTTTTATCTCTGAGCTACCTCACTTGTGACCTCACTCTCACCATTTTCCTTTTCTGAAAATTCTCACAAACTAGACAACAGCAGAAACCAACAGAAAGCCTCTAAAATAGGGAATGATGAGTTTTCAATATGCCTCTCTCCTAGTTTCTGCCTCCCCCTTTCTTTTTTCCCCCTATCTCTCCTCCCATCCTACCATCACTCCCTATTTCTTACTTCCTAGAGGTACCAATACCAGTTGGGGAGGATGGATTTAGAGGGTATTCCTCATTTCTCTTAAATGTTTCCCCTTCACCTCTCACTATCTTCAATTAAGAAGTTCAAGGTAAATAAAGGGAGGATCACAACCCCAGCCCAGCTGAGCTCAGCTTGAAGTTTCAAAGTTCCAAATGAGAAATCCCACTAACAGCACTATCTGAATGATTACAAACATCACATTTATTTCCTTCCCTATCATGGCATCTTCTCCTGGGAGCAGTCTGGGGCCAAAAGAAAAATGATTTAGAATCTAAAGAGATTCTCCCTACTTTCAATTTGGGGATTCTGAGGCCTAGGGAACAATGAGAAACACTATTCAATTCAGACCTCATTCTTTGTCATCATTAAAGTTCAATCAGAAACTTTCGTGACTGGATGAAACAAATCCTGATCAGGTTTTTGATCCTGGGGGTGGTTTTGATTTAGTTGTATAAAGAAAATGCACAGTATGACTCTTGAGGCTTAACCACTGCAAAGCAAGGCTTTTTTCTCCCCATTTTTCTCAGGGATGTTCACAATAATAACTAGAGACAGCCAAGGCACTATGTATCATACAAAGAATACCAGCTTTGGAGTCAGAAGACCTCAGCTTGAATCTAGCTCTGCCATTTACTGGTAGTGTGACTATGAACAAATGACAGACTCTTTTAGTCTTGTCTATAATGCCTGGTTTGAGTGAGTACTCCCAGTAGCACCAAAAAACATTAGGGACTAGGGGAGCGAGTGAGTTAGGGTCTGCGAGACAAACAAGGACAAAGCTACCTGGCTAGGAGGAAGGATGGCGGAGTTGGGGAAAGAGCCCCTTTTAACTAAACAAAGCAACTTACACAATCTCTGATCTCATCGGATGTTCACTGCACTACATTTAATCACAAAGTGAGGTGACTTCTCCCTACCTATCCAGTCCTAACAGAAGCTAGTCCTATACAACAAAAGTAATGCTTCTTTTTTCTTGCTTTTTGGAGGGCAGTTGGGGTTAAATAACTTGCCCAAGCTTACACAGCTAGTTTTTTTGTGTGTGGGTGTTAAGTGAGGCCGGAACTGAACTCGGGTCCTCCTGACTACGGGACTGGCACTTTACTCACTGTGCCACCTAGCCGCCCCAAAAGTAATGTTTCTTGTAGCCTCACAAAACCTAGGAATTGGAAGGGACTAACCCTTCAAGACCAACCTACCATCCAGTATGTAAATCCCATTTTTAGCATCTCCTAACAGATTACCTCCTAGCCTGTACCTGAATTTAGCATAATGGGGCATCTCACTACCTTACAAGAAAGAAAAACATGATGAATCTTTTGAGTGTGGCCATAAGAACTAACACCAGGTCCACATCTTCAAGTGGACCAAGGCTAATAGATATTGGGCTCTGAGACAGTTATAATTTTAACAAAAATGCTGAAAACACGACCAATAGTTTATTTCAGTTTTCTCGTTTTGGACTACTCATGCCATAGAGGGGAACTAGAGACAAGAGAGAAAGTGATATTGGCACAGATGAACAATTTAAGCTTTTAAAGGTCATTTGACTTTAGTCATAAGAGCAGGGCTTTTCTGCACTTACTTTGTTCTGTGTGTACATGTATACCTGTGTGCGTAACTCACTGGGATATATGGACCAGATGGCAGTGTGGGAAACTCATGCTGCTACAATGGGATTTTATAATCATGGGATGGGAGAGCCTGAGAAACCCTTAAGAGTAGCAATGAGTCCTATACATATGATAAAGTTGGACTAGAAAGTTGAATGTTTAGTTATTAAGCTCTTTCCCCTCCAATTCTCCCATGAGCACTCACATTTTACAATCTAATTCTGGTAAGCTCTGAGGTTGCTGGCCTGAGAACCTCCAAAGGGAGAAAGGATCCCTTTTGAACAAAGGAATCCAGTACTCTCTCAAAGTTCAATGACAACAGTTCTTGCAATTAAATGCCTAGGGCACTATTCTCTTTTACAGCAATTCCTTGGACCAGGTGAACCATCCATCTTTTAACATCCTCAGAAGATGGAATTAACAATGGCCAAAAGCAAATCAGAAGGCTGCATTTAATAAGGGCTTTCAAGGGGGAGATATGGCTGACCAGAGAGATGGACCCCAAGACTCACTCAACTCAATGTTGTCTCATATTTCCTGAAATTTTAAATATCATAGGGATAATGGACCCTATAATAAAGGAAAATAAGGTGACTTGTGCCTGCAGCTCATGAGTGTTTCCTCTTATTCCTAAGGGTTAGAAAAATGAGACTTACAAGTCATGCATATGGAAATTCAGATTCAGGGATATCATCTACATTCACCTTTCCAGGGAGAACGATTTCCTCTCATTTTTTTTGTTTAGTTTTGTTTTTCAATTCAGCCTCAGCTGAGGACTGCACAATAACCTCTGTAATGACACCAAGGTCTGGTGCTGAGAGTAGGAGATCAAGCCAACAGATGAAGAGAAGCAATCCTGTGTTCATGAAGATTTCTTGGGGGCCTCCAAGGTGTCTGTCTGTCTCTCTCTCTTTCCTCCCTCCCTGCTTCCATCTGCCTAAAAGGCAAAGCTGTCCTTTACTGGACAGATGTGTCTCAGCTTGTCTCAGCCATCTGAGGACAGATTCAGCCCCAGAGTTTATCTTTGCTGGTTTTGCACTTGAATGACCTGCAGGGATCACCTGGTAAACAGGAGCCCAAAACACCTGGATTATCATCAGTGAACAGAATGAAAGTTCCCTTAGAAAAGGGAAGAAAATTATTTGTGTCATATTTATGACAAATATGAGGCAAAGTTTAAGCACTGCGGGGAGGGGGGGACTTTGGGAGGTTTGGGGGGGTTTGGGGGGGCAAAGGTAATCTAAGAGCTACATGTGAACGTTAAGGCCTCAGGCTATACCCAACAATTACAAAGACAGGCGACAAAGAAGGAAGCTTTCACAGAATCACAAAAGGCAATTTCTGCTGCTTGAGACAGGTAATTCTGGAGACTCTTGCTGCCCAGGGGGAGAGAAAGTTTCCCTTTTAAAACAAACCACACAACTAACTGAAGTTTAGCATCAAAGAGGAAGTTATGTGAAGATGGTATCAAAGCTATGTGACTTGATGCCTGGAAAAGGAGAGAAGGTGTCACAGCAGGCTGCACATATACAAGAACACATTTCTTAAGAATTCTTTCAGAAAGATGTTATACCCCCTCCTATACACAGTTACAACATCCTCACAAACCACAGTCAGGCTGATCCGTGAAATATTACTGTCTCTCCAAGGCAGCAGGGCTCACAACTTGCTTCATTCTAGGAGATACAGCTGACCATTTATGTGCTCAAGAGGAGGGAGAGAAAAACTGCAAATCCTGTGATGATGGAGGGCTGCAGACAAAACAGGGTGGAGTAGGGTAAACTTTCGTCTCTTCCTTTCTCAAATGGGTCCTGCTCCTGGGCAGCTTGTAGCTTGAGAGACTAAGGGAGATGCTATCGATTCACAAAATGGAGATGTAGCTTTGGGGATCTGAACTCGAGTTTCCCCACTGTGGGCCAGTGACTCAGTGTGGGGTCGGGTCATGGGGGTTCAAGCTGGAATGTGCTAGGAGCACAACTGCCTCTTTCTAAGCCAAAGCTGTGAACATCAGTAGGACAGTGAAGTGAGTCTTGGTTTGGAGGATGGGATGAGGACATCTCAGTCTGAAACACAGCATGTGAGTTCTGGAAAAGAGAGAAAGAGAGAACTTGGGTCAGCAGATGCACAGTCAATGCAATATGTGGAGAGTTAATTGAGTAAAGGAGAGAGCTTTTGCTTCACTTAAAACTTGGTTTAATCCTAAACTGAAGTGGAAATATTCATAGAGGCACACAGACTACTGTTGGCACCTCCTCTGGGCATACCTTTGGAAATTTAATCGGGGCGAAAGAAAAATGTGAGGATACATGTGACTGAAGGCAATTTATTTCTTTTTAAAGATGCAAATAATCAGTCATGACTTCTTAATGGCTTTACAAAATAGGATGGGCAGGAATCACAAGGATGGATCACTACTTGGTTGGACTGCCACAAGTCATTAGGCAGTATTCCTGAGGCTTGTAAATGGCCATCATATTTCTCCCCAGAGTTGGTATCCAAGAATAGGCCAGGCATGTAGTGTATGGCTGTGGGATTTACCAAGAAGTTATCACAGAGAGTTTAGCCATAACGAAGTGGGTATTCTATATGAATTGCCAACATTTTTCTCTGAAGATGAGGAGCACAACTCAAACATTGAATAGTCACTCAGTAAAGACTGAAGAAATGGAAATTGTCTACTCACAATGCAAACCACCAAAGGAGGGGGTTTTGCTCCCTTTGCAAGGATTAAAGAAATCTAGGAAATTTTGGTAGAAATGAGTAAATGAAAAACAGAAGTTGCTTGCAGACTGTCAATAGCATGCTGGGTTACTCACTAGATTTCAAAACATTTCAGGGTTTTGAGGAAGGTGGTTTGGCAGATTCTACCAAAGAGTTGGCTAGCATGAATGTGTTCCCACTAGATGCTAGTTTGCTAAGAGTGGACAGATCTGTCTTGATGCTCTGCAACTCTCCAATAAAGTTTCCTTTTTCACTTGGACCACTTTAGCCACACAGCACACCAATCCCAGGGAGAGATATCAAATGTTAAAGTGGCAATTCAAAAACTTCCTTTCTCAAAGTACTGAACAGATGCAGAATCACAAAACCTGTGGTCAGAAGAGACCTTGAAGTTTCTTCCAGTTTAGTGCTTGAATATGAATGTTTCTAGGACATATCTGACCAGGTGTCATGTAGCTTTTGCTTGAAGCCTTCTAGGGAAGGGGAATCTACTACCTTCTAAGGGAGTCCATTCCATTTTTGGAAAGCCCTAAATTGTTACATTTTCTCTTAAACTCCTCTTGTAGCAATTTCCACATAGTCATAGTTCTGTCCTATGAGGCCATGCAGAACAAAGCTAATTTCTTTTCTAGATGACTCCTCCTCTAATACTTAAAAGCAGCTATTATGCACTGTTTTCTTTTCTCCATTTCGTTCAACTGATACTTAAGGCATGAACTTAAGTCTTTTTCACCATTCTTTGGATGTTCTCCAGTTTATCTTTCCCAAAATGTGATACCCAGAAATGAACATTCAGTGATGGTTTGACCTTGGTAGAGTATAAGAAGATCATTACCTCCCTAGAACTGGACAGTAAGCCTGTTTTCATGTGGCTGAAAGTGGGATTATTTTTTTTGGCTGCCACAGTAGCCTTGTATTACTGACCTTGTATTAGAGCAAAACCCACAGATCTTTTTCAGATGAATTGCTATGAATATAAACATATCTCATTGTATATATTTTATTTGGAAATAGTTGTTTGCATTAGATTGTGAGCCCTCTGAGGGCAGGGACTGGCTTTGCCTTTCTTTGAATCCTAGTGCTTAGCACAAGGCCTGGCACATAGTAAACTCTTAATAAATGCTTGTTGACTTGACCTCTTTCCATCTCATATTGTGAAGCTGACTTTAAAAATCAAAATATAAGAAATATATAACCTTATTAAATTTCATCTGGTTCAATGCCAAGATGTTTTTGGAATCTGACTCATATATAGCTATCCCCCTCCAGCTCTGTGTCATTTGCAGTTTTGGTAAGGATCACTTCTGGTTTGTCCAAATCATTGATAAGTAGCCCAGACTTCTGAGAAACTCCACTAAAAATCTCTTTCCAAGTAGATATTAAATTCTTTATTACAATTCTGGGTCCAGCTGTTAGACTAGCTCTGCTTCTCCCTCACTTATTATCTAGTGGAACTCTCCTTATTTTGCACATGAATTGCTTGGGAAACTTGATCCAAGACTTTACTGAAATCTTAAATAACTGAATCTGTGATTTCATCAATGTTCCCTCCAACACTGCAGACCAGAAACCATCCAGACTCGACCATCTTGCAAAACTCTTCTTCATTTCTTCCCATAAGTTTGTCAATGGAATCACTCAACACATCTTGGGGGTGTCCTCACTTCCTAATGATATTGTGAAAATACCAGTGGAGCAACCATTTTGTCCCTTAATCTAGTCAAATGGCTGGTCCATTTTCTTAAATCATAAATTTCTCTGATGAAATTCTTTTCTCCTGTTCTTCAAAGTTCATTTGTTTTATTTTGTAGCCCACTTAAACTGCTCCATGTGTGTCTCTACTGCCTTTTGGATGATACTTATTTTTAATTCATTGGAGAATGTAGTGTTTCAAAAACTGCAGCCAAACAACACTGGTTCAATATTAGTTTTTAACAAAATGGGCTCTGGTTTATGGGAGAAGTTTAGGGTCATTAAAAGTTTTGCAATTTTCTGAAGGAAATCTGGCCCATGCTTTTTCTTCATGTTTGATTCTGGGCTAAATTTATCTGTGAGTTTTACAATCTTTCTCTCTCTCTCCTTGTCTGTCCAATAACACACACAGAGACAATGAAGCATTTTTTAAAACACATGTTCAGAAGAAAAAAGAAGGAATGCCCAAAGGAAATACAGACAAGCAGGGCAGCTTTAAAAGTTATGTGTTGGATTTGTTATATGTCATATTAAACTCATTTCCTTTTTTGACAGGGTTGCTATACTGGTAGATAAAGAGAATGTTATAAATAAAATTTACTTAGACTTTCACAAAAACCCTCCCAATTAAGTAAGCACAAATACTGTGATATGTGGCAATTTCAATGCAAAAGTGGGAATAGGTGAGAATGGTGAAAAATACATTAGGAAATCATTAAAAAAGAAAGGAGAGAGGTCAAAGACTGGTAGACAACACAGAAATCTCTGTCCCCCCCATATATATGCACACACACATATATGTATATGCATATACATATATACTATACATACATATATAATACTTTTTCGAGAAAAGAATCAATAGATGCTAGACGTGGTAAGTGCTGAATACAAGCAACAAAAGAAACTTATATTTTAATAGGCAGGAAATTATTTGTTATTGATGAGGGAGTCATTCCTGAATCAAACATCTTTATACAGTCAGACCACTAAGTGAATCTAGAATGTAATTTTCCCTTGCTAGGTTTTGTTTTGTTCCCCACTTTTTGAAGGATGAAATTTTGAAGACTTTTGAAAACAAATGATGAAATGAACAGAACCAGGAAAACAATTTATATAAACAACACCATAAAGACAAACAACTTTGAAAGCTCTAAAAACTATGATAAATATAATAACCATTCATGATTCCAGAGGAATGATGATGAGACATACTACCCACCTCCTGACAGAGAGGTGATACAGAATGAAACACACACTTTTGCATATAGCCAATGAGGGACATTGTTTTGCTTGATTATGTGTATTTGTTACAAAGGTTTTGTTTTTCTTTTCTCTTTTTTCGATGAAACGAGAGTAGGAGGAACAGAAAATAGATTTGTTAATTTAAAAAAAAACTTTAAAAATAGAGAGGTTCTTGACCCAGTAATACTGCTACTAGGTCTATACCCCTAAAGGGATCAAAGCAAAATGAAAAGCATCTATATGTACAAAAATATTGACAGTAGTTCTTTTTGTGGTGGCAAAGAATTGGAAACTTACCGTGTTTCCCCGATAATAAGACCTATCCCGAAAATAAGCCCTCCCCTGAAAATAAGCCCTATTGAGATTGCTACTGT